>NC_081570.1:5960024-6003974 GCF_022355385.1 Mustela nigripes
AAAAAAAAAAAAAAAAAAAGAAGAAGCAGCAAGAATGGTAGGAACCCATGATGACAATGGGATAAGTAGGAACAGGTCATACGCACGAGGTTTCTGCCCTGCAAAGATCTGAGCCAACGTTACTCAGTCTTGCTGCTATAACGGGCCCAGAACATCACGATCCCAGCTCTGATACTCACACATTGGCATTTCAGGGGTGGGGGTGTGCCTTGCACCCCACCCCAGCCGGGGGCTGATGACTCAGGTGGCAGAGGGTCTGTGGGAGGCAACAGATGGAAAGCCGGGAAGACCAGCAGTGGGAAGGACAGAGGGTAGGGTCCTCTGGGGGAAGCCGAATTCCAGGAGAGAGACAGAGAGCTCAGTAGAGCAAGAACCCTTCTCGTGCCTGGAAACAGAAGGGTGGTCAGTGTTTTTCTTATTGGAAAAATGGTTCAGATTCCCACGCATTTGCTCCTCCATTTGCAACCGTAGCATGGTGGCTCGTGACTTTCCAAAGGAGGCAGAACAGATCACTCTGCGTGCTCTTGCGGGAAACCGTAATAAGCATCACAGAGAAGAAACCCTCCTGTAAGCCTTGCCAGGAAGGAAGCGGAGAGGTTGAGAGGAGTAGCTGGAGGACAAGGCAAGCCAGGCACCGCTCCAGGCAAAGCAGCTCAGAGTCACCGAGGACAGAAGGATGGACCTCCGCTGGACAAGGACAAAACCAGCCAGGCAGGGGCAGAGTCACGGTAGAGGAAGCTTACCCAACACTAGGTCAGCAGGCAGCCGCACACAGGCTGGCCCCCAGAGGCGCCTGCAGGCTCCCTGGGAACGTGGGGACCTGCGCTGGGGTTGGGGGGCCCAGCTGGGTGCTTCCCGAAATCAACACACTGCTTTGCCCCAATCCTGGAAAAACCACTAAGGACCCTTTTGCTCAGGACTTCACAGCAAGAACAGAGAGCCGGATGGAGGGGCCAGACTCCCGCCTGTGCTCAGCCCTGACTGTTCCCAGGCTCCAGAGGGACAACTTAGGGGCCAGGACCCGGACCGAGCTGCCTGGCCTGCCCATGCCCTTGAACTGGTCCTCCTCTGGTAGGAGCTCCCCTTCCTTCTTCCCTTTGCTGAAAGCTGTCAGGGAAAGGGGTTTACCTTTGCCAGAAAAGTTGCTTTCCTTTCCTCTTCCTCATCCTTTGCTTATAAGGACCAAAGGAACTGAATTCTTTGTTTGTTTGCTTGTTTGTTTCAAGTTTTTTTGTTTAAATTCTAGTGAGTTAACATATAGCATAATGCCGCTTTCAGGAATAGACTTTGGTGGTTCATCACTTTCATACAACACCCAGTGCTCATCCCAACAAGGGCCCTCCGTAACACCCATCACCCATCTAGCCCCTTCCCACCCACCACCCCTCCATCAACCTTCCGTTTGTTCTCTAGAGTTAGGAATCTATTTTACGGTTTGCCTCCCTCTATTTTTCCCCCAATGTTCATCTGTTTTGTTTCTTAAATTCCACATGAGTGAAATCTTATAGTATCTGTCTTTCTCTGATTTATTTCACTTAGCATGATGCACTCTAGCTCCATCCACTTCGTTACAAATGGCAAGATTTTATTCTTTTCATGGCTGAGTAATATTCCCTTGTATATACATAGACCACATCTTCTTTAGCCATTCGTCACTTGATGAACACTTTGGCTCTCTCTGTAGTTTGGCTATGGTTGTTGATGATGCTATTATATAAACACTGGGGTCCTGAGATCTCAAGTGCTGGCTGACGGCATGTCCCCCCTTGGATATGTGCAACTCCCAATGGATTTTGCTCTCCAAATCTCATGTGCCAACAACTCCAAGGTCCCCTGCCTCCACCCCCACATCTGTATAAAGGGACTTAGAACATGACAAAACCTTATACAGAGACTGTCATTGTTACTTTGCAGGTATCAGTTAGGACAAAGGACACCTGGGCAGGCAAGAGTGTGCTTTCTTGGGTCTCAAACATCTGAGGTCAGTGGTTACTTTCCATTCTAGTCTCTATCTTTCCTTTGGCTGCGGTAACCTGATTATGGACATACTAGTTCTGTGTTGGTCGGTGGGTTAATCAGAGCCAGGGGCCTTATTTCAGGGGGAGTGGCTGCAACCCACACCAAGAGCCCCCCGAATTGGTCAAGGCCTTAGATTTTTAGCCAGTGTCTGGGATGTAGATTTTGCTCTGGGATGTAGATTTCTCCACTGCTGATAGTTCTAGGGTTTCTGGAGGTGTTGGCCAGACTCCAGTGAGTACCTTTTAACCCCAGCGGCTCTCCGCCAAATATTTCAGCCTCTTCTCCGGAGGCTGCCGACGCTTGATGCTGTGGCTAAGATGAGGTCCAACATTGCATTACAGCAAGGGAAAGGCATGGACGTGGTGCCCAAGAGGAGAGAGCCAAGGGTCTGATCACTCTCCCACCCCCATTTCCGGCCACCGTTCCCCAGACTGGATGTTTCCCCACCCCCTTCTGTGGAGTTGCTGAGCCACCTGGCACAGAGAAGGGCAGAGCCGGACTGCAAGGCCAGAAACCCAACCCCAGCGTCCCTCTAAACAGGGGCGTGATGGAGCTCCTGTGGGAAATCCTCAACTCAGGCCTCCGTCTGACCTTGGGGGCTCTCTGATGAGCGATGCTGCTCAGACCCCATGGATTTCCTTCAAAGCGGGTGCCCAGGGTTGGCGCGCTGCGATGCGACCTCCTGGGCCCTGCTCTCTCCAGGGTGCTCCCCAGGCAGCCACCAGGACGTGCCACCCCAGCCCTCCTTGGCTTGTTTTCCTGGCAGTGCTGAACACGGCTGTGCTGGAGGGAGGCCCCGCCGTCCGCTGATAGCGCAATGCTTTGTGTCCCCGTGGCCCGCCAGACCAAATGAGACCCACTGCTTAGTCCCCCGGAGCTCGGTTTTAGGGACAGCACAGCAGAGTGGGGATTGGGGGGGAGTGCATCATTCAGTCTCTCTGCCTCTGTTTCCTTTTTGTTCCTTCTACTTTGAAAACACCGAACAAAAGTCGTCAACAGCGAAATCTGAGGGAGGGGGGGAGGTGCTTCCTGGAAGGTTCAGAGATCAAAGCAAGCCAGAGAAGAGCTCACTCTGACCGTGTCCCCAGGGCGGGCGCTGCAGCGGCCCTGCACGGGCCGGCTCCTCCGTGCCTCGCCACAGCCCGTGCGGTGACCAGGGAGAGCAGGTGTTGACAAGGACTTGCTCTCCAGGAATTTTCCTTTATCCAGTGACAGCTCCATTCACCTCCCTGAGCTCTGCGCACAGCTCTGGGCTGCCGTCGCTCTGGCCCCGAGCCCCTGCGAGCCGCAACCCCGAGCCAGCCGGCTGTGTCGAGCGCAGGGCGGGGAGGTCAGCCAGCCAGGCAGGGGCCGCCGGGTCCAGCCAGTCCGCAGGGCGAGGCTGGGAGGCCCGGGGCTCAGGACAGCTCCCACAGCGCCCCCTGGCGGCCCCGGGGTGCCCTAGCCCACCCCAACCTTCCAACACCTCCCCCCCCACCCCCCACCCCGCCCAAGCGCCGGCGAGCCCAAACCCCCCAGACACTAGGGTGCCCTGCGCTCAATTAAGGAATACCTCGATGAGAGCCTAGAGCGGGCCCAGGGACTAATGGGGGCGAAGCTCCTTCTTACACTGCGTGCCCCACACACCTCTCCCTGGCCCTGGCTCTGATTTCACCCTAGGACGGTGGGTGGAGGGGCACCTTGCCCTCCTGCCAGGGCCCCCCCCCCCCCCCACACACACAGAAAGACTAGGGCTTGGCCTTGCACAGCCACTTCTCCAGATCAGGAGCAGGAGGTCCTAGAGAAAGGCTGAGGGTCTCGGGAATCTGCTCCGGCTAGACCCAAGGATGTCTCGCAAAGCGACTGTCATCAGAGTCAGTGTCGGCAGTGGTGGCTAGTGATGTTGGAGGCTTTTAATTGCTCCTGAATTAATGTGCTTACTTCTCACACCTGGGGCGCCTGGTTTTAATTACGATCTCAGGTCACATATGCAAATGAGGCTGCAATCCTCCTTGGTCCCAGTGGACCGCCGCCCTCACGCTTTGCAGCATGATGGGCAGGAGGAGGCCCAATGCCCCTGGTCAGGCTGGCCTGGTGCTCGGGCTCATGAGCAGAGGCGGGTGAAGATGGTGCCCGGCCACCCCGTTTCTGGGTTTGGATTGGCTGAGGTGTTCAAGGTGGCGTCTGAGGGGCTCTTGCTCCCTCAAGGCCCCAGGAGATCAGCTGTCCGTGGCAGAGAAGCCTTGCAGGACCTGAACTCACAGAACCCGTGAGGACAGAGGGTTTCCCTGGAAACGGAAGAAATGGGGAAGGATCAGCCTGCGGAAGGGGCTGTGGACCAGGGGATGCAGGTTTGAAAGCCCAGATGAGCCGCGCAGGTATATGAAGAAGGGAGCAGGCAGGTGGGACCACAGCGGCCGTCAGAGGCAGGGCCTGGACTGGCTATGGGCCCCAGCCTGCAGAATTCAGTCCAGGAGCAGGCCTCTGTCACAGCCGCCCTGCAGCGGCCATCTCCAAGCCCCGGAGGCACTCATCCAAGAGAAAATTTCCAGCACTGGGGTTTTCCGGGGGAAGCTGGCTGCTCACCCCGTCTCCCCCAGAACCCGGCGTCCTTGCCCTTCCTGCGGGGGCCCTAACCCTGCGACCGGTCAGCACATGCCGGTGCTTCCCAAGCTCAGGTCAGGCAGCAGACGCGAACAGATACCGATGCTCTGGGTTCCACCCGGAGCTTCTGACTGTTCTTTGGGACAATAGGAGCTTCAAAAGCTTCCCAGGTGTCTCTACTATCTGGCCAAGTTTGGGAACAACTGCTTCAAGTTTTCCCTTGATTTTTGTTGTAGTGTCAGAGTTGCGGGAAGTTGGAAGACAACCACAGATGAGAAATACATGTTTTGTGGAAGAGCGTTTGTAATCTGAAGCTTAAAAAAAGAAAAAGAAAAAAAAAAGAGGGGCAGCTGGATTGCTCAGTTAAAGCATCCGACTCTTGACCTCAGTTCAGGTCCTGATCTCAGTGTCGTGAGTTCAAGCCCTGTGATAGGCTCCACGCTGGACATGGAGCCTACTTAGAAATTGAAAAAAAGGGAGTGGAGTGGGGAGGGATGGGGTGAGCCCGGTGATGGTGATGGGTATTAAGGAGAGCACGTGCTGCAGAGCACTGGGTGTTATATGTGAATAATGAAATCACGGAACACTACATGAAAAACTAACGTTATGTACGGTGACTAATATAACACAATAAAAAAAAATACAATCTTAAAAAAAAATTAAAAAAGAAAACGCATAAAGCAAGTCAAGAGACCTCTAAGTGCTAACAAAGATGTTTACTAAAAAACACTTGAGGTTCTGGTAAACTCATGTGACCCAGAGTCATGTTTCATAATCACAGGTCGTCAAAAGGCCCAAAGGTGGTTTTCTGGAAACTGAGAATGTTGCCTGTTCTCCTTGATTGGGCTCCTCGGAAAAGGTCCTCTGGTCTCCAGCTCTTCGCAGCTTACACAGGCCCGTCAACAGCAAGCATGTGCTTCCTTTTGGCTGGGTCAGAAATCTTTGTCCCAGGGCCAGTGTTAACGCCCCGGCAGGCTTGACAGGTCCCACAGATCTGAAAGGGATCCTACCTGCACTTACCCTTTAACCCAAGGGTGATAAATGCCTTCATCTGCCAGTTTTAAACCAGCGTTACTGAGGACATTAAACTGCCCTGAAACTGCCCTGAAATGTACTAATGGACTAGTAACGCTGACTTGCTGCTTTCAAGTTGGAATAGACACGGACGCTCCAGCGAGACTTGCCCCAGTTCAAGGCTTGCTTTCCCCCCAGAATCCATTTTTCAGAGAGAAACCAGTCATGAACACCTGGAAAGGATGGCCTTGGCTGCAGGAGTCATACTGCATTAGGTGGAAGTAGGACTTCGTTATGGTTATTTGGCAATCAGGTATGGTGTGAGATGCCTGTGTAAGGCTGTGGAGTTGACAATGGGTGGTAGCTTTGAGGCCCATCGACCTGACTAGAGTTACTCTAGTTACTCAAACACTAATCTTAGTACCACCGTGAAGCTCTCCTGCAGACAGCTGAAGCCGTCACTTGACTTTAAATTGCACTGGATGATCTTACAGATACCTCAGCCTCCCTGACTGAAGTGGTTGGAAGAGCAGGGCCCAAGGCTCCCCGAGACACACATTCCACTGGCCAGTCAACACTTCGATTGTGCCTGCTGCGCCCTGGTCACCTTCCCTTCTGACTGGCTGCTCTGTGGACTTTGGATTCTCGCCCAGCCAAGCCCCACGTTCTCAGAAGCCCATTCCTGTGATCAGTCTCTAGATCCCTCTTTTCCTATTGGTTCTGCTTCTTGGGTTAAATCCTGACTCATAATCAAGGAACAAGAATGGCCACAAGGGGGCCTCCTCGCCCCCCAGCTGGGTATGATTGAACAATGATGCGCTAACAAAGCAGCAGAGCTAAGAAACAGCAGACCACTTCTCCCCGCGGGTGGCAAGTGTTGTTCTCCGACCCTTGCTCCTGAACACAGAGCGCACTGCGGAGACGGGGCTTTCCGTGAAGCTCACGTATGTGCGCCGAACAGCACAGTGGATGTCCATCACTATGTGCGGCTTTTGAGCACTGGACATCAGTGAAAATGAGAAATGGAATTGTGTCATCTTAAAATAGGGTTCCCAAGATCCTCTGGGCGCCTCCCGCCTCCCCAGAGCTGCCTTTTCACCACCCTTTCACTTGCTTCCTCCAGGAACTGAGAAGCCACATTCCAGCCCGCCCAGAACGGTTAGCTGCTCTCGGGCAGGCCTTCCAGTTCGGACGACGGCATCCCGCCATCCCCTAGATGCCACCACCCAGGATCATCTGTATTTGCTCTGCATTTGCGTCTTCTCCCCAGTAGGATGTCTGAACCTCAAGTCAGGCTCTGCCTCCCCAGACCCCACTTCTGCTCAAAGACCCAACAGGGCCCCCTCTCCCTTTTCCTTCACCTGCTCTGCCCAAGGACTACGAAGTGTCCTCAACAACCGGTCCTCTCCCACTCCCCTATTTAAGTCATCTCTACACCCAACATGGGCTTTAACTTCCAACCCCAAGATGAAGAGCCATGGGCTCGGGGCGCACAGGTGCTTCAGTGAGTTAATAAGTATCTGACTCTTGGTTTTAGCTCAGGTCATGATCTCACAGGTCACGGGATTGAGCCCTACATCCCCCACATCAGGCTCTGTGTTCAGTGGGGAGTCTGAGATTCTCTCCCTTTCTGGCTGTCGCTCCCCACACCCCCAACCCCAGCTCATGCTTTCTCTAAGAAATCTTAACAACAAACTTGTGTGCTTGACAGACTGAGCCAGGCACCACTTCTCTCTTCTGGTGATGACAGAGCCTCCTACTTATAAAGGCCCCGCGGCCCAGCACACATCCGTGAGCACTGAACACGAGCACGGACTCGGACCGGTTCATACACACACGCACACAGTGTTCCTACGGGTCACTGAGGCCTTTTTATTCTGCTCACAGAACCACTGGGGATCTCCCCTGTGGACACCTCGGGATTATCACGTAGACAGATGTGGCTCCAGACACTGGGTAGGAATTGAGGTGAGAAAACAATGATTCGGGCCAACCTCACAACTACAGAGCTAGGGTTTCCAGCAGGGCTCCAGATGGTCGAGTCAGGCTTCTGTAGCAGTTCTAAGGAAGCGCGAGAACAGCACAGGGAGGGGAGCGGGCAGTTAACTAGCAGAGGCCCCGGCCAGTCTCGCCTGGGGGCCTCGAGCTGCCCCGGGAGCAGCGGGGACAGAGGTCTAACGAGCCGACTCAGGACCACAGGACCTGGGGTGCGCTGCCTGGAGCTTACTTGGCGAGGGGGTTTCGGAAGCTTCTGCCAGCAAACTTAGCCTTGCTACCCAGTTCCTCTTCAATTCTTGGGAAGCAAAAGGGGAAGAGAGATCAAACGTCTGTTCCCAAGGCCCCGCAGAGACACAGGCTCAGCCTCCCCACAGTGTGGCTGCTCGCAGCCCACAGGAGAGGGAGCAGCCGGCTCTCCCCAGCCCCCTAACCCCCAGCAAGTGGGCCATCTGCTGCTGCTCCTCCTCCTCCTTCCCTGCCTTCCCCCAGCCCAGGACAAACTAGAAGGTAGGTCAGGTCTGCTGTTTCTTGGAATGTAACACATGGACAACCCAGTTTTGGGGGGAGCTCGTTCATGAAGCATCTGCATCCTGGTGCCCTGCCCAGTGGGCAGCTTGACTGGACACACGGGCAGGAGGCATGGGTGTCACTGATGACTGAGCCCTGGGTGTGCTCATGGTGCAGGGGTGGGGTAACCGGTGACGTTTCTACACGTTTCTCTGAGACACAGACTGAGGCACTCATAGTGGAAACCCTAAGGCTAGAACGAGCTTAAAAGTCTCCAGTAAAGGAGGAAGCAGCACAGTGTCCACAGATAAGCCCCACAGGAAGGCCAGCGGCTGCAGTACATGGGTGATGGGTAGGGGACAGCCCGTTAGTATAACCTGGGACGGCCTCATCAAAGGGACGGTCCTTTTCCTGCAGGACTGGAGAAAGGAACAAAATAAAGGCAACTTTCCAAGTTCAGGAGCTTCCCAAGGATGCATTATGATAAAAAGGGACCAGACTGGGATGCCTAGATGGCTTAGTCGATTAAGCATCTGCTCGTAGCTCGAAGAATTCTAGGACTGGGGAGCCTGGGTGGCTCAGTAGGTTAAGCCTCTGCCTTCAGCTCAGGTCATGATCCCAGGATCCTGGGATCGAGCCCTGCATTGGGCTCTCTACTCAGTTCGGAGCCTGCTTCCACCCCCCTCCACCTGCCTCTCTCTGCCTCCTTATGATCTCGGTCAAAAAAATAAATATGGGGCGCCTGGGTGGCTCAGTGGGTTAAGCCTCTGCCTTCGGCTCAGGTCATGATCAAGTCCCGCATCGGGTTCTCTGCTTGGCAGGGAGCCTGCTTCCTCCTCTCTCTCTCTCTGCCTACTTGTAATCTCTGTCAAATAAATAAATAAAATCTTTAAAAATATATAAAATATTAAAAAAAAAAAATTCTAGGATTAAATTAGCTAAAGGGGAACCTGTTCCCTCGTCCACCAGGAGATGGCAGCACAGTCCGGCTCAGGCTCCAGCTTCCTGGCCATGGGCAAGGTGCGTTAAGTTCTCTGCCCAGCTAGCACCAACCCCACAATGCTCAGGGGCCAGTCCGCCACAGCCCCGCCCCGGGCCCGCGCACACATCTGCACAGACCCCCCCGCCAAGAGCCAGGAGCTCCCAGTGTTCAGGCGGGGGCCCCCACCCCACTACAGGGAGGGTTCCTTTTTACCTGAGGATCTGGTTGTACTTGGCCAAGCGCTCAGATCGGCAAGGTGCCCCCGTCTTGATCTAGAACAGGAAAAGCAAGGTCACTTGCACTCGTTGCAGACGTTCAATCTTCAAGAGCATGTTGGGCAGGAAGGAGGGGAAGGAGGAGCACCCAGGGCCCCATCCATGCGCCGACCTCCCAGTACCACTGCCAGGAAGCTGAGGTCAAAGCACACGGAGACAAGCGGCTCTTTACCTGCCCAGTGCAAAGTCCCACCACCAGGTCAGCGATGAAGGTATCCTCGGTCTCCCCAGAGCGATGCGAAACCATGACGCCCCAGCCATTGGACTGGGCCAGTTTGCACCTAGACGTCAGGAAACAACCCAGATGCTTGAGACTCCGTTCCTGGGCACAGCAGCCCCATCAGGCCCTCCTGATGCCCGGCTTCACCACCCCTGGTAGACCAGAAGAGCAGCCAGAGCCAGAAGCCACCGCCAAACTTTCAACTCCTGGGGACAATAATCCTCACATTCCTCTCCACTCGCAGAGCCCTGAGGACCTTCTTACGTCACATTTAAAAATCGGGGTTCAGCCCCCTTGAGGGGAGAGGCTGGTCTCCCCCGGTAGCGCCCATGACTGACATTCTCCGCGAGTCTAACCTGATCATGCAGTGTGAGGACTGGGCCACAGTCGCCCGACACCCCAGGCCCCTTCCCTTGGTGCCACTGCTTACAGGCCACCAGAAGTTTAAGCTTGAACGACAGGCCCTCCACCCCCCAGCAGGCAGCAGCTCTGGCTGAGGGTCAGCCCCTAGCTCTGGGATAGCCAACCCCCTCAGTGCACTTACGCCTGGAGAGACTCAGTCACGGAGCCGATCTGGTTCACCTTCAGCAGGAGGCAGTTGCATGATTTCTCGCTCACGGCCTTGGAAATCCGCTTCGGGTTGGTCACAGTGAGATCGTCCCCCACCACCTGGATGCCAGCACTGGCAGTGAACTTCTGCCAAGCCTCCCAGTCATCCTGGTCAAAGGGGTCTTCGATGGACACCACTGGGGAAAGGAGAGAGCCACGTCTGGTCATTGAGCCCCCTGCCCCACACCCCCGCACCCACCGGCACCCCAACTTCCTCGCCGGGTCTCTCCCCTTGCCCCCACCAGGACAGGACCAGCCCTGGAAACACTCTGCCTGCCCACCGAAATCACCCGCAACCCCGGCCGCTACAGATGCTGAGGGGAACACGGCTCTGTCCAGTGCGGCCCAAGTCTTGTGCCAGCGAGAACAGAAACAGCCACAGGCTCGGGAGGCTAAGAGTGGGCTTGTCTCGGCCCCCACCTGGGCACCTTCTCTAACCCCGTGTTTCAACGCGGGGACTAAGAGACTTCCCGGCCTGGTTCTTGCTCCAGCACGTGCTGAGTGAATTACTGACCCACTCTGTGCCTCAGCCCCCACACCCCACACGGGCCAGTATCAAACGGTCTCTACCCTGTGTGCATTATCCGACGCCCAGAGCAGCACCCGCTCTCCGCCCCAGCATGCTAGAGCCAGCGCTGCCCTCGGCCTAGGAGCCTGCTGGGACAATGACAGAATCGCCTTCCGCACGAGGCCAGCGGGCACTCACCTGGGTAATCCTTGATGAAGGACTTGTACAGGTTGGCCAGCTCATCGGGCGTGATGTACCTGCTGGGGTCATCGGGGGACTTGAAGTCCAGGTCATACTTGCCCGACCGGAAGAACTCCGAGGCCGCTACGTCCATGCCGATGACCACCTTGTCGGTGTAGCCGGCTTTCCCAATGGCGTTCTTCAGCAGCTCCAGAGCTGGACGGGGAGGGTGGCAACAAGGCAGGGGGTGAGGAAAGGGCCCTCCAAGAGCTGCCCAACGGGAACCCTCCCAGGAGACCGAGGGGGGCCCTGGCCCCAGCCATCGCTTCCAGCATTCCAGTGCTTTCTCCTGTGACGGAGCAAGAAACCGCTGGTCAGGGCCCCCAGCAGGTAACCCCCTGGGAAATTCAGTCTCGACTTTCAGAGGCTTTCTCACTGACGAATGCTCCCCGATTTAGCACCTAGGACAGCTGTGCAGGTCGAGACAGTGACAGTGACCAGCTGAGTCAGCTGTCCTGGATAAGCTGAGCTGGGATCTGAGAGCAAGCCCGGGGCACCGCGAGCCCAGGAGGGCAGGGTGAGGGTGAGGCCCTGCCTACAGGGCCCGCTCTCCCCAGCCCAGGTGCAGGGTCCACCTCACTTGGCAATACTGCCCATACAGGAAGGGACAGAGACACTCGGCGCCTGTCCCACCCCGAAAGGGTCATTTTTCTGTAGGTCAAAAATGGGGAAGTATCAGGCGTTTTGTACGACTGACCCGAAGAGGATGGACATTTGTTCTTTCACTATTTGCCCGGAAGGCAATAAAACTGTGGCTGAACTCTCCTTCCCTTCTACAACAAAAACCTCAGCCGAGAGTCTTTGTCCCGACTCTGTCTAACTGAACTCTTCCATTTAACCCTGTGTCTGAGGACTCCAAGCAAAACGGCTCTGTGTAAGCGTGCCTGTGGGGGAATGAGCTGGGGGGTGCCGGTCGCAGGCCGGACAGACATATCTCCGACACAGAGCAGACCTCATGGAGGTGATGTAAGAATGACAAGGACACGGGGCACCCTGGTGGCTCAGTCACTGAGGCATCTGACTCTGGCTTAGCTCATTACTATCCTGGAGGTCCTGGGATGGAGCCCAGAGTCGGGCCCCCTGCTCTGTCAAGTCTACTTGGCCTCCCCTCTCTGCTCCTCCCTCCCCAGCTCATGCTCTTGCTCTCTTTCAAATAAATCCATAAAATCTTAAATTATGTGTTAGCTTGCACAGCCCTCCTCAGAACTCAATGTGCAGGGAGCTGGCGAGTGTGGGGTACAGCAGAGCAGCTGAGAGGGCCGGGCTGCAGAACACGGGAGCCCCCACGCCAGCCTTTACCTTCTTTGTTCTCCAGGATGTTGGGCGCAAACCCGCCTTCATCCCCCACATTGGTGGCGTCCTTCCCGTATTTCTCCTTGATGACGTTCTTCAGGTTGTGGTAGACCTCGGCCCCGATGCGCATGGCCTCCCGGAAGCTGGCCGCGCCCACGGGCAGGATCATGAACTCCTGCATGGCCAGCTTATTGCCGGCGTGAGAGCCACCATTGATGACATTGAAAGCCTGGGGAGAGACAGAGACAAACACGGCCATCTGGCCCTTGAGAGTCCCACCCAGCGGGCCACATGCAGCTCTGGAATGCTCGCCGGGTCCCCCTCGGGAAGGGCAGCGATCACCACCAAGGAGGGGTTGCCGCCTCGGCACACACAACCCAAGGAGTTTCATCCCCTCATCAACAGGAGGAGACGGGGGTCCCGGGAAGTGGAGTCCCCTGCTTGGACACTTCTAGCCAAGTGGCAGGGGTCTGAGGCTGGGATAGTCGCAGGTGGAGGAGAACGGGGTGGGGGGGGGTGTCTCAGGAGCCCACAACTCCTCACTTGGGGGGCTCCAAGCCACTCACCGGAACCGGCAGGATGACTTCAGCATTGCCCGCCAAGTCGGCAATGTGGCGGTACAGGGGCACCCCCTTCTCAACGGCCCCCGCCTTGCAGACAGCCAGGGACACCCCCAGAATGGCGTTTGCACCAAATTTAGCTGCAACAGAACAGTCAGATGGAAGAATTTCTCAATCACGGCCTCCGGGCCTGTACCCCGACACCAGAGCACCTTCCTGACACCAGACACCAGACACCTGCTCCCCGTGTCCCACCCAGAAACGCTCCACGGGGACTGACCTGCTTTCTCCGGCTACGGGAAAGCCCTTCTTTGGTCTAGAGAACTCTGGCAAATCCCACAGACTGCATGACTTACTCTAAAGCACAGGCGTCTTTTGGGTAACCCTATGCAAATGCTGCAGTCGCAGGCTATTGCTCCTGAGGTTTAAAAACGTGATTTATTTGGGGGAGGTGGGGCGGGTGAGGGGCCCTGAAAACCGAGGGCGAGGTGTCCACGCGGCCAGCACGCGCCGCCCCCAGCAACTCACACTTGTTTTCTGTTCCGTCCATCTCGATCATCAGCCTGTCGATCTTCTCCTGCTCCACGACATTCACTTTCTGCGGGGAGGAGAGCGCGTCAGTCTCTTGGGGTGTGGGGCGTGCAGTCACTCTCCCCATAGGATCTTTGGGCTCCCGTGAGGGGACCCAGATAACTCTGAACCTGTGAAGCCCGAATCTCTTCTCTGGCAGGCCCAAAAAAGGGGGGCAGGGGAGCAATCGAGAGAAACGGAGATGTGACACTGTGCTTCCTTGCTCTCCCATGGCATTCCTCCGCGCTCCAGGAGCCGACCGTGAAATGCAGGTCTGGAGCTGGCGTCACAGAGTGAGTCCTCCCCAGGGGTCCAAAGTCACATCACACATAGGACAGAACTGCCGGGTACATGCTGACAGAGGCAGCGCCACACCGTAGTGAGATTCGGGGTAACCAACTCCATTCGTGCAAACGAGCCGTGTTCCTCACAGGTTAGGGGACACAGCCACCGGCCCCGGCTATTCTCAGTGACAGCACGCCTCGTCACCTCACAGCTGACAGGACTCTGGCAGATAGCCCAGAATCTGAGCTAAATGCTTGACGACTGCCTCAAAGGTGTGATTTCTGGTCAAGTAATGACGTTTAAGCCAGCTGGGCTCCATGACGGGCATGGTACCTACAAACCAAGTAAAACCCCTCAAGCCCCCCAAAATGGGGGTCTCAAAAACCGGCTCTAAGGAATTCACTGAAAGTCAGCATTACTTTAAAACCTTCACACCTGACTGTAACAATGTATTACTTTGTTTGTAATGATCTATGTATAAAAACTAAAAAATGAAAAGAAAACCCTGCAGAACCCCACCATGCCCCATTAATAATTTGACGCCTTTAGCTTTTTTGACAAAGTGAGCCGCCACCCGAGCATGATGGCTTGAGGCAAAACTTCTCATGAGTTTGACCGAAGAACTGTTTCTCCCAAAGGAAGAAAAATGTTCAGGAAAGCCCAGCTCACTGTGTTGGACATGCCAGATAAGAGCACCGAGGCAGAGAGTACAGGGTGCGGGGAGGGGCCCAGGAGGCCCAGGTTCGCAGCACTTGAGCCCACAGAGCAGCAACGAGAAACCGTCTGGGACCAATTACTGAAGGTGAGCACGCCAGGGAGAGACCACAGAGGCACCCCACCTGCCGCTGGTGTACAGGAGGAATTCGGGGGGGGGGGGTCCACACCTAAGCACAGATGGGAGGATGGGGCTTGGGGCGTCGGGTCCCCCTCCCCACTTCACTCATAGCAGCTCAACTTTTCTCTAAGCTTACTCTTCTAATCAAGATTTTATTTAAAAAAAAAAAAAAAAGTCAGTAGAGATATAGTAAATAATTCACAGTTCATGAGAAATAGTCAGGCCACCATGGATACCATGCTCAGTGCCCAAGAACCGCTCTTAAAATTTGGATCTCAACATCCCCAAGGTCAAGAGAGTTGGAGGGGGAAATCAAGGCCATGAGACGGTCTCCCGTGGCTCTGTTCCAATTCCATTCACTGTTAGATGTGGACACACAGGTAAGGGGTAGATTAGAAAGGGTGAGATCATTCTCATGCACGACAAGGAATCCGACCGGCTTCTTTAGCTCTCAGAATAAGCTCTTCCATAACCAGGAAAGCCCACTGGCCTGGGAGATGTTCCGAAGGCATTAATATATTAGTTATTGGGAGACAGGTCCTACCTTGCTAATCAGGGCAGGTGCAATAGTTTTATTGATGTGCTCAACAGCCTTTGAGACACCTAGAAGGAACAATCATATCAAATTACCAACATTAACCAGAAATAGGCTTGAGCAGCGTTGAGCGAACCACCAATGTTGTTAACCCAAATATCCAGAAGCCCGCCCAAAAGACCTTAAATGGGACTGCTTCCAAATCCCCATTTCTCTGTCCTCCCAGAATTGGGGTACTTTCTGGCCCAGTCTGAGTGCTCTTACCTAGGACCCCCAAGGATTAGAGCCACACACAGAGCAACCATCTCAGAATGTCTGAAGGGGCGTTAGTTGGCAAGACCATGCACGGGGACACCAGCCATAAAACTACCGATGTCCAATGTATTACCTGCGTGCACAAGGCTGGTGCCAGGAACTCATTAATATACTTAACGGGTCTGGAGACACCTGACCAGTAGAGATTGGCGGAGAAGGAAAAAAAGACAGACTCAGAAGAGAACAGGCTGTGAAGGACAGGAGAGAGAGAGAGAGACAGAGAGACAGAGAGACAGGAAGGCAGGAGAGTCGCGGGACCAGGAGTTCACCCTCCTGAGAGTCCGGGGAGACACAACGCAGCTTTTAGACCAGTACCCGCCCGGGGGGCCACGGGCAGGGGGAACCCGGGGGAAGGGCCTTCCTGCGGCACGATCGCCAGCCCCGGGCTTCCCCAGCTCCCTTCATCACCGCCCCTCATCTGCAGGCTTTCTAGACTTTTCCCCTATCATCGCCCTCCTCTGAGAATGTAATACGGGAGATACACTGTCCATCCATACTAGCCTTTGAGGGCCATAAATCATGCTAAAATCGGAGGGTATTTTTGCCTCCCCCAAGAACCAATTTCCACCCCTGGGTCGATACTTTCCCTGCTGAGAACGCAAGGTCTGGCCCCACCTGCTTTTCTGTAATTTGGCCACCTAGATTCTGTCCAGAGAGGTGAGCATTGCAAAACCAGTAACAAGTCCATCTGCACAGTGCTCAGCGAGGCTGGCCTGGCCAGACTGGTGTCTCTGTGAATTCATCACCAGAAAGTTCGAACTAGCAGGACTGATCTGTCGGTGAGCCATAGGCTAGAACTTTCAGATACTCCCGAGACGACACCCTGGGAGACTGGGAGCACAGCAGGGCTCCTCAGTATTAGTTAACACTCTCCTTAGCCTGAGGTTCCCTGGCCTAACCAGGAGTTTTCTAGATGGGAGAGAAAGCACGAGAAGCAACGTTAAAATGCTTGCCCCCAAGATTATGGGTTTAGGAAGGCTGGACCCGATAGGGCCAACTCTCTCAGCTGTCCCAAGTACATGCTTAGCTTTGACGCCATAGGCCGAATGAGGTGCTGCCCTCGAATCCAAGGCACATGGAGAGTGGGCCACAGGCCTGCGAGGGGCACACAACCATGCTCTACAGGGAAGGGCCTGGGGTCCGACTCTTACCTTTCCCCATGTAGCGGGTCTTGTCATTGTCCCGGAGCTCAAGGGCCTCGTAGATACCAGTGGACGCACCACTGGGCACAGCAGCTCTGAACAGACCTGGATGTCGAGGGCGGGCGGGGAGAAGAGTTGCGATTGAGAAACACAGTTCAGCCCTTAGCGGACTCCCGCCCCCCAGCAGATGGCATCTCTTAGGAAATGCTGCCACTTCCTTCCACCAACTGGAGATTCAGATAGTCCGTTTCCCCTGCCTTCCACGCTGGTACCAGTCCCTCGCGCCGACCGTAAGGTGAACCGGTGGATTTGTCTAGTTTAATCAAGTTTCCATGCAGAGCTTCCCGAACACTAACGCGCACACAGATCACCGGGCAATCTTGGGGTGAACCTAAGACGTAGGTTCTGAAACGGGAGGTCGAAGACTCTGCGACTGCACCTCCTGCGAGCTCCCAGCTGGGGCCCTGTGGCGCCTACCCCCAGCAGCACCGCCAATGGAAGCACAATGCAATCCACCTAAGAGATTTAAGATTTCCCAGTAGCTACGCTGAAGTAAGAGAAACTCATTTAATATGCTGTTGAACCAAATACATCCAAGAGACTATCATTTCAGATATGTCATTTATGACACACGAGCTTCAGAAAAAAACACAGATAACCAAGGCATGAACGTGGTAACATCAGAACACGAGGAAGCACTGCCCTATGCAGCCTCACGGACACAGAATCCAGACATGGGGCCAGACCTGTATCCTGGGCATAAACATGGCTGATCTTGGCCTCCAAGATCAGTGTCTGGAAAGGTACTGCATGATCTGGTTACAAGGGCAGACAAGTTCAGGGAGCAGGAAATGAAGGCGGCCTCCAGACTACCTGAAGTGAAACTGTAAGGCATTTGCCGTCTGAGGCAGGAGAAAGTACACGAACAAATAGGGAAAAAACCCACCAGAGATGTAAATCAAGAGATCAGTTAACTACGCCTGTGTGTGCGCAGCCGGGCACGGGGACAGGCGCTGGCTCGCTCTGTCCCCATCAGGCACCCACGGGGTGAGGAAGTTAGGAAAGCTAGTGCCCCCCAAAGAACTATGGACTCTGGGTGATGATGCATCAGGACAGGTCTGACAAGACAAATGTCCCGCTCTGGTGGGGAGGCTGTGCCTGTGTGGGGAGGGAGGGGGCGATGTGTGCTCTCTGTCCCTTCTGTTCAATTCTGCTGTGAGCCTAAAACTGCTCTAAGAAGTAAACTGGGGGAAAAAAAAGTGGTGAGAGGCTCTGAACAGATCCTCGATTTCCTGTTTTTGAAAAGCACCAAGAGAAACACGACAGAGTTCCATTCCTTTAAATTTCCAAAAAATATTAACTTTGATCATTGTAAAGCATTTCAAGGGAAATGCCCCCTTCCCAACAATCTTAATCTTGGGTCTTTTTTCCACGGTTGGTTAAGGTCCATTACTTGCCAAATGGAAAGTTCCACCCTCTGACTAAGCAAGCCAATCTCTTAAGCAGCAAGGGAATTCCCAGCATCCTCTGAGAACGCACGGTCCAGGCCACGAAGCACATGCTCGAAGCCACCCTGCTCCCAGGGCACCCGCCACAGTGAGTAAGCCTGGGCAGAACGCAGCAGGCTTCGCTCAGTGATGCCTGGACTCGAGGGACCTTCTTTTTCTGGGCAAGCGGTGGGGGTGGGGGTAGGAGCGGACCGGAAGGGAAGGGCCGCACTTTCCACAGTGACTCAGCTCTGACTGGCAGGTCTGTGCGCTCAGCACCAGCCTTAATTCTGCCTGAAGCTTCTTTTCCTACCTCACCGACCGGGGCCATTTAGACAACAGCTGAGACGTTGCTGGAGGTTAACACAAGGGGAGAGCTTTTAGGAGTCCCCATTCTATTTACTTATTTTTTTTTTTAAAGATTTTATTTATTTATTTGACAGAGATCACAAGCAGGCAGAGAGAGAGAGGGGGAAGCAGGCTCCCTGCCAAGCAGAGAGCCCAACATGGGGCTCAATCCCAGGACCCTGGGATCATGACCCAAGCTAAAGGCAGAGGCTTAACCCACTGAGACACCCAGGCGCCCCATTTACTTATTTTTTTGTTTCAACGCCCCTCCCTGCCCTGGGACTTAGAGCCATGGGGAAAACAAGGGCCTCTGGTGTCCCAACACCCACATGGAGAACTGTTCCCAATCCTTGGTTTAGTAACAACTTTTAGGGGCACCTGGAGGGCTCAGTCGTTAAGCATCTGCCTTTGGCTCAGGTCATGATCGCAGGGTCCTGGGATGGAGCCCTGTATCAGGCTCCCTCTCTCGCTGTCAAGTAAATAGAATCTTTAAAAAAAAAAAAAAAAAAAAAAAAAGACTTCTGCAGACAAAAAAGAGAATGCTTTGCCATCTACCTGCACTCCCCTCCCTTTTCAAGAGAGAAAACTCCATCCCACCACACCAGATCTGCTTGTTTGCTCAGAGCAAGCTGTGAAGCCAACTAGTGACGGGCCATTTTAGGGTCGAGGTGTCTGTCACCTTACTTCCTGACCTCACTGACCTGAGAGCCAAGCAGTCTTGTTTGAAATACTGAAGAGCAGCAGGACAAGGACCCCACGCCTGGCAGCCCTCCCCACCTCCTCCCGGTCAGGAACCACAACCGACCAGCACATGCACATCAGAAGGAAAGGCTTTTCCAACAGACCTTTCCTGGCCCAAAGCTCTATCGTTTTCCAAGGATGGAGTGAGGTAGAGGAGGTGCAGAAGCAAAGGCGCACGTACCTTTGGCAGTGTAGAGGTCGACCTCAACGGTGGGATTCCCACGAGAGTCGAAGATCTCTCTGGCATGGATCTTGAGAATAGACATGGTGACTTTCTGTGGGGAAACACAGTTCGTATCTCAAATCAGTCATAATGCAGCCTTGGATCATTCATTCAAAGAATCACTTCTGAGGATTTGTGGGCTAGAAAGAATTTACACCAGATACACATGGGATGCAAGAATGCTGCCAAGAGTCAGGAGAACCTGCTGGGCTCAGCTCTGCAGGGCCTCAAATCCCTAGTCCAGAGCCTGTCCTGTTAAGTAAAGAAAGACCGGTCATGTGTGCCAGAGAGAACCAAAAACAACTGGAAAGATTAATGTGCTGTTGGCATGCAGAATTGGTGGAATTGAGGCAGTCTGAAGTGGGT
Source organism: Mustela nigripes (assembly GCF_022355385.1). Classification (NCBI taxonomy): domain Eukaryota; kingdom Metazoa; phylum Chordata; class Mammalia; order Carnivora; family Mustelidae; genus Mustela; species Mustela nigripes. The sequence continues at coordinate 5,979,680 of NC_081570.1, forward strand.
TATTGTCAATAGTTCCCAACGAGGGTTGGCATGAGAATGGAAAAGGACCAAGGGGACATGAAGGTCACAAGCAAACTCATCCAGGACAAAAACTCCCAAGATGATCCGAGGAGGAAAATCTGGTTTGAAGTGGAATGGTGAATTCATAGCTGAAACATGGTTTGTACATTGTGGTCTCTGCTACTGCCAATTTCTGGGCCTTTCACATTCCACAGTACTTGGATCTTTAGCAAGACAGAACACACCAAAAATAACATCTAATTAGTATTTCAAATGGGCATTTTACCCATTCAAAGCAGACTGAATTATGAAACGTCATTACTTGAAACTACAATAAAGATTCTATCCTTGAATGCTAAGATACTCTAAGGTTAGAGGCATTCTTTGAAAGCACCTCAAAAAAGGGGGTAGATTTGCAGCTACAAAGAACAAATACCAAGTTCTCAAAGAAAGCCCTTTCTCATTGCCCCTCCCCCACAGGGGCCTCTAAGGAAGAAATAATGCATTCTTGTAAGACAAAGTGGCCCGGTGGAATTGGTTTAGTGCTCAGAGCCATTATCTAGCTGGGCTCCTCTCCAGTATCTTGTCTGGAAAGGTTTTGAGGCAGCAAATAGCATCTTTCTTTTGTGTTAAGTTTCAAAATTAGATAGTGAAGTCACTTCGGAGGCTTTGCAGTCTATGTAACAATGGACTTTTATTCATAACTCAATAAAAAGTATCTAGTTTTTATTTACTATCTTACAAAAAGGAAAATTTGTTTAAATGTATTTTTCAGTTTTAAGATTTTAGTCAACTTGAGTTTTGACAAATTATATACCTGTGTATGATTGCCACCCCCCCCAAAGTCCCCTTCAGGCCCTCTGCAGTCAATCTCCCCCCATCCCCAGGCCACCAATAACTGACTTTATAAATTTTAGATATACTTTTATTTTCATTTTTAAAGATTTTATTTATTTATTTGAGAGAGAGGGAGGGAGACACACACAGCAAGAGAGAACACAAGAAGGGAGAGTGGGAGAGGGAAAGCAGGCTTCCCACCCAGCAGGGAGCCCCACGTGGGGCTCTATCTCAGGACCCTTAGATCATGACCTGAGCCCAAGTCAGATGCTTAAGGACTGAGCCCCCCAGGCCCCCCTAGATGCACTTTCAAGCACATCTTTACTACATTATGCCCTCATCCTATCCTCAGATGCCGTTTTCAAATTTCAGTGATACTAAGACAAAGTGATTTATTTCAGGGTGTGAAAACAAAATTGAACTTATCTTTAAATTGGTCAAAAAACTATTCCTGAGTCATTAAGTTTCAGTAAGCAAGGCGGGCAAGAAAGGCTGGCCTGCCCAAGAGTGTTCACAGCTTATCTGCCTGGACTGAACCCCGGACCAGGGGCGGCACCTGTGGACCGGGCAGTCGGCGCCTACGTGTGTCCCCCGCCGCGTCCCCCAACCGCCACACCGCGCAAAGGGAAGACCCCATTGCACGACAAACAACGAACAGAAAGTTTTCTTAAAATAAGGCCTTTTAATGTCAGCTCGGGGGCCGACTGCCGATGGCCAGGCCGGGGAGCCGGAGCAGCTCCTGCCTGACCTGGGCGAGGTCGCGGGGGATGGTTTTCCCAGTAGGGAAGCGGCTCGGCCGCAGGCTCAAAAACAAGCACCCTCTGCAGTTCCATTCATCAGTCCCTGCCCATTCGGTCACCAGCCGCCCGACCGAGCGGGGCACAGGGGCTGCTGGTGGGGGGCAGGGATCGCGGCTTCTGGGCATCTCTCCCGTCCCTGCCCCTCCTCCATTTTAGGGAAGGCCTGGCTCTAGCGAGCACCCGGGGTGCGGCCCGCATCTCCCCAAGGCCTTGCACCCTCCGCGCCCGCTGCACGGAAGGCCCGCGCGTCCCACTCCCGAGCTCCCAGCAGCGCGGCGGCCCCGCTAAGTGCGTAATCCCGGGCTAATCAGCTCCTGCCCCTCCGGCCGGAGCACGGCTCGCACGTGCCGACCCGCCCCTTCCACGTCCCTGTCCCCCCCAAGGGCAGGGCCCCGCAGGCCTGGGCGGCGGCCCGGCCTGCCTTCCCCGGGTCCCCACCTGGCGGCCGGATAGCGCTGCCCGGGAAAGAAGCAGAAGATGCTGCAGGCACCGAGGACGAGCGTAAAGACGGAAGGTCTGGCCGCTCCGAGGACCGTAAGGTCGTCTCCCGGTGTCCCGCCTCGACTTCCTGCCCAGCTCCCCGAGAGCCCGCCCACTTCCCGCCCCCCACCCCGCCTCCGGCGCGCCGCCTCGCCATTGGCCCGGCGCGCCGTCACTCGGGCCCGCACCTCCCGGGAAGGGGTGGGGCTGCGGCGGCCGCCGCGGCCGGGAGGGGGGAGCGGCGACCCGGGGACGCGGAGAGGCGCGGGGGTGGGGAGTCCCGACTACTCCGCGGCTCTGTGGGGGTGGGGGCGAGTCCCTGCCCCGACGCCCTCCGTTCCCGCCCCCGGCCGGGACCCCAGGCCGAGCCGGGTCTGTGGCGCCGGGGCCCCGGGGTGGGGCGGGGTGGCGCGGCCGGCATGAGGGTTCGGGGCTCCGTCACGTACTCCGAGTCCCGCACGCACGCGGCGTCGCTCCGGCGCCTCACGTCCGGCCCACGACCTTGGCGACGACCTTCGCGGCCCGCCCCTCCCGGCCTGCCCCGCCCCTCAGTGCGGCGCGGAAGACCCCTTCGGCCTCGAAACGTTGGCGGCCGCGCGCCTCGATCGCGCTCCCGGGCCGGGGCTGCAGCGGGACCGCGGGGCCGCGTGTCGGGGGCCACGTGCGCCCGTCCGCGCCTGCGCGCTCCGCTCCTGGCCGCTCCGCCTGCCCGCCCGCCCGCCCGCCGGCCTGCCAGCGTGACCCGGTCTTTTTGTCCTTGTGCATCGCCCAGACAATGGGTAGCGGGCCCAGGTGGCCGAAAAGGAAGTTCACTTTCCTTCAGTTAGAGCTGATGCTTTTTGAGCGCTCCCTACGTGCCAGGCACTTCTTCACGTGCATCCCCAGTGCAGTTCGGCCTTTAGCTCTTGCTAATGTTGCACATGGAAAGCATCTATACACGTTATGATTGGGACTGGAATTTCACACAGATCTGGGTATTTCAAATCAGGTAGTATTCCATGGTAGTCTGGCAAATGAAAACAGGAAAGGGTGGGTGCGGAGATTTCACCTTGCTGCTCAAGAGAGAGCTGCTACCCCTTTAAAATCAGTTCTGTAGTTCAATCCCCCTTGGAAGGAAGGGCTTTCTGTTATCGCTACTTTTGTATTTGCCAGCTTTCACCTTGGTCTCTAAATCTGAGGGCTAAAGTAATGTCATGCATCTCCGTATTTTCTGCATCACCTTGCAGAGAGAGATTCAAATATGCATTGGAATTTAATTCTTAATTCTCCTGATCAGTGGCAAAACCGCTTTTCTTGCTTCACTGGTAACATTTTTATCCCCTGAGCTACGGGGTTAGGTTTCCAAGGTAAAGGTGAGGGCCAATCGAGTCCACAGAATTTTGTTTCCTATTGGCTAAGAAGCAAGAACTTTCGGATTAAAGCAACAGGGAAGTTGTAAAATGTTTCCTAAAGAATTGTGTGAGTTTTGCAAGCAGAGTTTGTGATACTGCCAGTCATCCACTGATGTTGCAGACTGCTTAAAAACCAAGATCGCAGCCCCATGACTCAGCAGCTAAATCAGCTTCTAAGCTTTCTAACTCAGGAAATCAGACACTTAGAGGTGCTGTTCAGAGCAGTCCTAGGGTGTGGCCCTCAAAGGCTGGGAAACAATCTCTTTTCCATTAACCTGGTTAGAGAGATAAAGAAGAAAGACAGGGCTCCCTGGCCAGACCCCGTGAATCTAGCAGGAAATCAAATGCAGAACCTGGTCTCAGCTTTTGTTGCAACATTCTCGGAGGCCACAGCATAGTGACCTGAGCCAGCACTTCGACCTCAAGTTGTAGCTCAGATGTTAATGATTCGTAGAGATGCCCTCAAATCTTTCCCCAAATCCACAGCCTGCCAAATGCCCTCCCTGTCTTCACAGCTCCTGAGGCATTGTTAGCAGGCCGCAGAGCTTACGTTTGTCTGCTGCCCAGTGCAGGGGTGTTTACCTGGTTACAGGGATTTAGTTCTTTATCACCAACAGGATGCTCGGGGAGCAATTTTTGCAGTGGCATATCCAAAGCCCTCACCTTCCTGCCGGGCAGGGAGGGATATGAGTGTCCAGTGCTGTTTCAGAAGACCATGCACATGTAGCTCCTGGAAGACATTTGCTGACACCAGGGTTGAGGGAAGGTGAACCACAGCAGCCTATGACCTACCTGGGTTACTGATTCTATCTGTGGCCCATATATGCACTCTGGTTGGAAACTGCTGGGACATAGCTCTTTGAGAAGGCGAGTCTCTAACCAGATAGGAAACTTCAGTGTTGGACAAGGGGCATACGGGTGATAAGAGATCAGAGGAGAATGGTGGCCATCAGGGGCTCTAAGTGAATGGCCTCTCCTTGTAACAGACTGTGAGGCTTTTGTGTTTATTGCAAAGTATTTCACATATACCAAAAACCACATAAAGTTATCTGGTGTAAATAATAATAATTTAGGGGCGCCTGTGTGGCTCAGTGGATTAAGCGTCTGCCTTTGGCTCAGTTCATGGTCTCAGGGTCCTGGGATCGAACCCCGCGTCGGGTTCCCTGCTCGGCAGGAAATCTGTTTCTCTCTCTCCCACTCCCCCTGCTGTGTTCCCTCCCTTGCTGTGTCTCTCTGTCAAATAAATAAATAAAATCTTTAAAAAACAAAAGAAAAGGAAATTCCACTCTTCCCTTGCAATTTTTGCTAGGAATTTGATTGATTCTTAACTTAGCACCCTTTTCTGGTTCTTCACAAAGAAACCTGCATGTCCCTCTACCTTTACGGCGGCTTGGAGGCTTTGAGCCTCTACCTTTACAGTGGCTTTTGAGCTTTGAGCTATGCCTCCTCTGCCTTCTTCAGAGATGATCTCACAAAGTCAGCAGGAGGAAGGAAGGATTGGGCAAGACTTGGATTTAGGAAGACGGAGCACAGTGTGGTTTTAAAACAGTCCCTGCTAGGAGGGAACTTATCTAGGGGTATGCAGAGGCGAGGAATAAGGACGAGGGGGGACTAAAGATTTTAAAAACCCAGGGAAGTTGGGGAAGCAAGGAGCAGGCCCCTGGAGCAGAGTCCCCCTTGGAGGAGCTCTCAAAGGAGAGCACATGGGGGCTGGAGGCTTGGTGTGAAAGAGCCAGACAGATCCTCAGTGCCTCAACTCCTTTATCTCTGAAATGGGTGTGATAATACCACCTTAGGAGGCTGAAAGGAACTGTTAACAGCTCCAGGTAGTTCTTATCCATGTGGGAATCATCTCTCAAAGCGGGAGTGAAGACGGGCAGGTCACCGATAGTGCTGAGCTGCTGTGACAGGTTCCTGGGGCCCTATTCTTTTTATCCCTATCTGTTCCCACCCTCTTTTTAAAATTTTTTAAAAAGATTTTATTTATTTATTTGACAGAGAGAGATCACAGGTAGGTAGAGAGACTGGCAGAGAGAGAGAAAGAGCAGGAAGCAGGCTCCCCGCTGAGCAGAGAGCCCGACGCGGGACTCGATCCCAGGACCCTGAGATCATGACGCGAGCCGAAGGCAGCAGCTTAACCCACTGAGCCACCCAGGCGCCCCATGTTCCCACCCTCTTTTACTCCCAGTTCTTAAGGTTGTCACTGGAAAGGAGGCCCAGGCAGCTGTGGCCTTGGAGGCCAAAAAACCCTGTTGGTGTGGCCAGCACAGAGGGCTCCTGGCTGTCAGGCAGGCTGGTGGCTTTTCTAGAGGCGAGGGGTACAGAACCCCCAGATGGCCCACTTGGAACTATGAATCCCCACGAAGGAAAGGGAAGTATGAGGACACAGTGTAAGTGCTCCTGATGGGAAAGCAGGAGCTGAGTTCTTTCTCCGGAAGGTCGTGGCCGCTTGTGATTCACCCAGAATGCAGTTTCCATGGGCCGGTCAGGAGGACTGAAAGACAATGAGAAATTCTTCCTACACTTTTCACAGATGGGTGTTACCGAGGCCTTATCACCTGCCAGGTGTAGCCCATTTCCCTGTCAACAAAACCGTGAACAGGTTCCATGCGGTTGTCTCCATTCTCAAAGCGAGGAGTGACAGGCTGATGTGCTCAAGCCAACCGCGAGTGAACAGAGGCGCCTGGGGACCAGCTCTTGGCATCCTGCTCCTCGAAGAGGAAGTTCACCTTGTCCTTGGATTTTAACGAGCTGCCACAACACTGAAATTAGTCCAGGGAGCCTTCCCATAACTAACATTATCTACCCAGGACTACAACTCCCTCCCTGAATTCAACTGTAACAGCTTCACACTGAGAAACAAGACTCATGAAGGCTTCCTTATCCGCTAGATACTATGTGATTCTCTCCAGAATGAGTTTGGAGCTGGAAGGAGAAAGCAGCTTGCAGAATCAAAGCAGCTGTTACACCGTATTGCAGTTTGAATTCCAATTACAAAATGTCCCCAACCCCATTCTCATGGTGGCATTCACTGGCATTTCCTAAACAAAAGGGCAGAAAGTCCGATGTTCCACAAACCCTTTCCAGTTCCCTTGAAAAGCGAAGCTGCTGGGCCTCCTACACTGGGATTCCTGGGCTCCTCTGATTCTTTGTGCAAGTGCTTCCTGTGGGTGGGGAAGTGCCAGGACAGAAGGGCTTTCAGCTCCGAGCTGTCAGAGGCTATCAGGATAGCCTCGTGGTGAGAAGGGCGGTGCAGACTGGGTCGGTTTATAACTGGCTGACCTCGTCTTCTAAAGGGCTGATCCCGAACTGAAGGCTCGCTTCTTGATAAGGGTGGCAAGGACATGACGCTAAAAAGTCCCAGGTTGTCAGACTCTGGGCCAGACAGCTGTGCGGGCAAATGGCTGACTCAGGGTTTGCCCCAGCCGGGCCAGGCCGAGATGGAGGGGGTGATAAACTACCCCCTCCTGAGGGGTTTCTGACTGCCTGCCACGCCCACAGCACCCGTGGAAGGTTCTCTCAGACGGGGCATGCCCTTACTACTGGACGCTGCCAACTGGATTGAAGATTAGCACCAGAAATGGCCGATGAGCTGGCCTGGCCTGAGAGCCTCTGTCTGGTAGGAGCACGTCCTAATGGCCTGGGGCTGACTGGGCGGCCAGGTTTGAACCCCGGATATATAAAGAGAATGATCTCATGGTAGAAAGGCACAGAACAGGCCCTAAGCAGAAGCCACGAGGCTTGAAAGTCCAGGAGGAAACAGACTCCATGAGGTAGTGAGGAGTCTGGTATCTGCTGGTTTAAGGCCCACCCTAATCTACCATGACCTCATCTGAATTTGACTGTGTGTAAAAACCCTATTTCCAAATAGGTCATAGGTTTCAGGTGGACATGACGTTCTGGGGGACACCGTTCAACAAATTACAGCCTCCCATCTTGCAGGGTCTCTCCCTATAGCCTCTCATCATGCAGTAGGTCAGCCCCGTGGTTGACAAACTGGCTCATGAACTGGATCTGTTTTTGTAAATAAAGTTTTATTGGTCACAGCTGTGGCCCTTTGTTTACATATTGTCAGTGGCAGCTTTCAAGCTGCAATGGCTAAGTTGAGTAGTTGTGACAGAGACCGAAAAGCCCACGGAGCCTAACCTAACCCTTTATAGAGAAAGTTTGCCCCCTACCCACATCTGTTCCAGCTTCCCACATGGCAGCTGTAGCCCATGAAGCAGCCATCCAAAAGGACAAGAGGTGATAGCGACACCTCTTGCTGCTGTCCCATTGGCTGAAGCAGGTCACATGCTCAGGCCCCGCATCATTGTGGGTGGGGCTACCCACAAGCATGGCTCCCAAAAGGCCATTTCATGGGGACCTCAAAGAAACAGTCAGCCACAGAGGGCGGGCCAGAAATGGGGAGGCTTGGAGAGAGGGGACTCTTGCCTGTCCAGGGGACAGACCGTGGTGCGTGTTGGCTGCATAGGTCCCAAGGGTGGTAGCAAAAGAGGAATGAGAAGTGACTGGTTCCAGATGGATTTGCAAACACACCTGATGCTTTTTGCAGATGGACTGGATGTTGGGAAAGCACCCAATTATTGATTCTACTTCACCTACTTCCAAAAAGGATCTGAGATTCCTTGAAAAGAGCTGCGTGCAATAAAATCCATACATACTAAATCAAGACTGGAAAGATATGTACCAAGCAGTCAAGAGAATGGGCAAACAGCCATAGGGGAGGGAAAGGCTTGGCAGCAAGCGCTGCCTTGGCTCAGGGCACACTTGTTCCTTGAGACCATTTTTCTTCTGTCTTAGGAATCAATATAGTTATAATAAAAATACCAAAGTGTCCAAAGAGGAAAGATGGCTACGAAGGGAATGGTGCCCCCCGAGAGGCAGCACCGTTGGGTGGTGTAGCCTCTGACCGCAGGTGGGCAGTGGTCCTGCTTGGGGACCAAGTGTGCTGTAAGCCCAGGGGTGCGATTGGGCACTGTAATACCAAATATATTACAGAAGATTTTGTAAAGGCTTACTGATGAGTTTGCCTCCACTAAAGCTGGGAAGGTAAGATTATAACTGACTCTTTTTTGGGGGGGTGTATAAGTAAAATATTTTCACTTAAAAATGACGTGAATTTCAATACACTTACTTTTCAATTTTTGTAAAGGTTTTATTTATTTGAGAGAGAGAGAGAGTGAGCACAGGCACGGGGAGGGGTAGAGGGAGAGGGAGAAGCAGACTCCCCTCTTGGCAGGGAGCCCGACTCAGGACTCCATCTCAGGACCTTGGGATCATGAACTGAGCTGAGGGCAGATGCCTAACCGAACTGAGCCATCCAGGCGCCCCTTACTTTTCAATTTTTAAATAATTCCTCAACCACTTTAATGTCCGGGGGGGGTCAACTATGAAAAAATATATAAACATATGTATTTGGGGGCATACATCTTTCTTCCTGTGTTGGGCTCCAATATTGCAAGTCTTCTTACTTAAAATTGTGATGTTTGAGAGACTAGCTGGCTCAGTCAGTGGAGCTTGGCATCCATTGTAAGTTTGAGCCCCACATTGGGTGTAGAGATTCCTTGGAAAAAAAAAAAAGAGATCTTAAAAAAATAAAATTGTGGTATTTTGCACATCATGGATCTTGGTGTCAGTTCTGATGTTTTAAGATATGATTTCTCAGGGCGCCTGGGTGGCTCAGTGGGTTGAGCCTCTGCCTTAGGCTCGGGTCGTGATCCTGGGGTCCTGGGATCGAGTCCTGCATCGGGCTTTCTGCTCGGTGGAGAGCCTGCTTCCCCACCCCCCTTTGTCTGCCTGCTTGTGATCTCCCTTTCTCTGTGTGTCAAATAAATGAAATCTTTAAAAAAAAAAAGATATGATTTCTCTACATCGCTGAGGTTTGAGCCCCTCCTTGACTTGTGTGCTCCAGACGAGACGAGTGCCTGCTTGCCTCCTCCTAATTTCTGGCCCGGGGTGATACAGTGGTTAATGCTAAAGCAAGTCGATAGAAGATTCTTATCCAACCTACAGAGGACCCTGCTAGGAAGGCACATGGGGGGAAGGCAGGACCACCCACCTCCTACCCTCAGGGGCAGAGCAGACTTCAGGAGACTTGAAAGCTGAAAGAGAGTCTCGAGGAGGCTGGGAGTCTGCTTCAGAAGGATGTAGAAGCAAAATGGGAGGCAGCTTTTCTAGAGGACACACAGTCCCACCTCTGGGGGCTAGCCGTGCCGGGAGAGTCTGCGGGCTGCCGTTGCTCCCTTGGTCCCGAAAGGCATATGTGCCTACATATTTAAGGCGAATTAAAATCAATTTACTGTCAACCGTTTTGAGATTTTTAGAAGGTCTTTAAGATGATTTGTGAACACTGGGGATTAAAACAAAAAAAGAAGAGAACAAACAAACCCCCAAGGCTGAGAACAAACACCCGCCACGGCTTCCCTTCATAACGAATGGATTTTCGGATCCAGGAAAGACAGAGATGCTTCTGTCACTTTCCAATTAAAGTGTCCCATTTGGACGCCATCCCAGGCCTCACCAATGAGGTGCTTGTGCACAGACTCCTGGCAGGGAATGGGCCCCTGCCGCCTGTGCCAACGTCCCTCTCTGGGTCCCGTCCTAATGGCGTCCTTGGGCTCGCTTTGGACCGAAGCTTTTACTCTCTGCTGCCAGACCCACAGATACTGGCTCCCCAGGCAGGAGCCTATGTCTTGCTTCTTATGCTCGGAGTTTAATGTATTCTCATTCACCCAAAGAGTCAATTACAGCCTATATGTCCCATTTACCAGGACATTTCCCCTGAAATACAAAGTCTGGCCTTTTATGCTTAGGAAGTCGGAAGCGTCGCTCAGCATCTTACGGGGTGGGGAGGCAGGAAGAGGCCCCCGTCTTGGCAGGCAGCATTAGCCCCGGCCAGGAGCAATGCCTTGGGCCAGAATCTATGCTAAATATGCCAGGAGAAGAGAATCAGAAAGTGGGGGGAAGGCATCAATTTCTACCACCTGTATTGGTATTTTTTTAACCTTTTATTTTTATTTACTTTTTAAAAGATTTCATTTATTTGAGAAAGAGAGAGCACGAGAAGGGGAAGCGTCAGAAGGAGAAGTAGGCTCCTCACCGAGCAGGGAGCCGGATGCGGGATACTCCAGGATCATGACCTGAGCCAAAGGCAGTCGCTCAACCAATGAGCCACCCAGGCATCCCCTGCCATTTTTTTTACCTTTTAGAGAGGGTTACATACCCTTTTGGAGTTCAAGTTTCTTGGCCAGTAAAAAATGTACATTTATGTGTTGATACACACAGTTTTGGGTGTTCTTCGACTTGGAAGGGGAGAGAGCCCCACCTTCTTCTTTGGCCTCCTTTGTGAGCGGTTTTGAAAAGTTCTGCATGCAGCAACGGTTATTAAATGCCTTCTGGCCACCAGCTCAGTGCTAGGGATGGATTCCAAGGTGAGTCAGACGTAGTTCCTGCCTCGGAGGCAGCTGGACGGGCTGGGTGGACAGAGCACACACAGCTACGAAGCAAAATTAAATGTTGAAGGTGTCCGTGATGTGGACTATGGCATGAGAATTATTCGGAGCTGGAGGCATTTGAGAATGGGATTTTTTGTTGTTGTTTTGTCTCCTTTATCCATCTAAAAGTAGAACCCCCAAAGGAACTCAAATTGTCATAAATCCCCTTCCTAGGAGCAGCCAGGGAAGATGGACTCTTACCAATAGACATTGTCCCAAAATTCCCATCTATCTTCCGAAGGGTCCCTCACCCCTTTGTTCCCCGGTCAAGTTCTAATCTCCTTGAGTCATATTTTTCTGTGACCTCCCCTACATACAAAAATGAAAATCTGTCTTTTTTTTTTTTTTAAAGTTTCAGGTCTATAACATCATGATTCAACAATTATATATGTTGCAAAATTCAAAATCTGTCTTTTGTCTTGCTGATCTGTCTTTCGTCAGTTTAATTTGCAGGGCCCCATGACTAAGCGCAACAGAGTAGAGGAACAGTTTTGCCTCTCTGACAATGTCAGACCTGGGGCAGCAACACCTCTGGTTTCTGATTTGTACTGAAATCTGATTCAGATTATGTATCCTGAAGTTACTTAGCTATTCCTCTGCGGGTTAAGGTTCATTCAACAAATATTTATAGGGAGCCTACTGTATGAGTAGACACCGTTTCAGGGCTGGATGGAACAGAGAGGTAAAGTTCTTGCTCTCAGGGCGATTATCGCATGATGCAGGAAACAAGCCATAAGCAAGTAAGACAAAGATAGTCAGTTGGTGGCAAATGCTATGAAGATCCTGAAAGCAGGTCTCAGGCGGAAAGGGAGTCCAGGTGGGACACCTATGGTCAGGGTGCTATGTGAGACATACAGATCAGTTTATTAATATAAAATTCTAGCAGTTTTTATCTTTAGAGACTCTCCTAGATCTTAAAATAGGGCAGAAAAAGAAGCAGTTGAGTTTTTCACTACTTCCTTTTAAAATTCCAAAAGTACTCGATACTAATTATGAAATAATTCCAGCAAAAACGGAATCATACCCGTTTCCCATTCCTATTTCACTTGCACTGTTAATAGTCTGGTGTGGGACCCTCCAGATTTTTTTTTTCTGTGTATGGTCCAGGAAACATATAGAGATGGATAAATACTTTTTAAAAAGACTAAACTAGAGGGCGCCTGGGTGGCTCAGTGGGATAAGCCTCTGCCTTTGGCCCCGCATCGGGTCTCTGCTTGGCAGGGAGCCTGCTTCCTCCTCTCTCTCTGCCTGCCTCTCTGCCTACTTGTGATCTCTGTCTGTCAAATAAATAAATAAAATCTTAAAAAAAAAAAAAGACTAAACTAGAATAATAGTTGATGTATGTACTTGTTCAGTTTGCTTTCCTCTCCAACCCATTACATTGTGCGTAGATGTCTCAGTTCATCTATCCTTGATCTTTTTGAGAAAACGCTGACCATCAGAGTTTAAATATCACTTGTGATCTCATTAGTGTCTTGCTGGTGGACATTTAGGTCATTTCCAAATTTTCACTCTTTTTGTTTTTGTTTTTAAAGATTTTATTTATTTGACCGAGAGAGATCACAAGTAGGCAGAGAGGCAGGCAGAGAGAGAGGAAGGGAGGCAGGCTCCCTGCCGAGCAGAGAGCACGATGCGGGACTCGATCCCAGGACCCTGAGATCTCGACCTGCGCCAAAGGCAGAGGCTTATCCCACTGAGCCACCCAGGCGCCCCTTCTTTTTAATATTTTACTTATTTATTTGTCAGAGAGAGAGAAAGAGAGAGCACAAGCAGGGGGAGCAGCAGGCAGAGGGAGAAGCAGGATCCCCGCTGAGCAAGAAGCCCTACTTGGGACTTGATCCCAGGACCTGAGATCTTGACTTCCTGAGCAGAAGGCAGGTGCTTAACTGACTGAGCCACACAGGCATCCTTAGGATAACTTCCTTTCAGGATCCCCAAACTGCACTCAGGGCTCATTTCCTTCCTTTGAGGAACGTCTCCTGGCAGCTTCTTCTTCGCATGACTGGAAGTCAGATCCCTGCGGTCCTTCTGTTTGTAAGCCAGACCCGGGCACCTTCTTGGAGCAAAGGCAGGAGCCCGGGGACTTGAAGCAGAGGAGACAGTGGCTGTTCGCCCAGAGAGGACACCTGTCTGACACCGTCCTGCCCGCCAGTCCTTGGAAGATTCTCGGCTCCAGTGTCTTCCATTGCGGTCAAGGCCAGGCCAGTGGGACCTGCTTTCCCGCTGCTTCCTTTGGTGGTGGTGGTGGTGGGGTGCAGTCTGGAAGGATCTGTGCCCATTGCGAGGACCCCTGCATTAAGCCCTTCAAGTTCTGGTTTGACTTCATGTCTTAAGTCTGTGAGGTGCATGACAATATTGGGATTTGGTTCAGAAGAGACAGACATATTTTCAGCTTTATTATCTCCGATCTAATGGAGGCTTCAAACATAACAGCAACATTCAGAGGCCGTGATTTCATCAGAGCACAAACACCTCCCTAAAATGGGAAAGCCCGATCCTTGATTTTGCTTAAAAAGTTCCTTTCTCTTTGAGTGAACACACGTTGAGCCATTTCAACTCTGTGTGCTCCGGTTCCTCAGTGGTAAGTGAGCTCACTGTGTGGATCTGCATCAGAGAATTCTTTCGTTTGTTTGTCTTTTTTTTTTTTTTTTTTAAGATTTTATTCGTTTATTTGACAGAGAGCAAGAGAGAGGGCACACAAGCAGGGGGAGCAGCAGAGGGAGAGAGAAAAGCAGGCTCCCCACCAAGCAGGAAGCCCGATGCGGGACTCAATCTTAGGACCCTGGGGTCATGACCTGAGCCGAAGGCAGATGTTTAACCAACTGACCCACCCAGATGCCCCATCACCTTATTTTTAAATGATTATCACTCTATAATTTCACCTTGTTTAATATGAAGCTTCCTGGGATTATGTCCTATATGGGAGAACATATGTGAACATAGGACAACATTTTATGTGAAATTTGTCTGTGATTTTAGATCTGTAAGTTCTGATAGAATGTGCTAGAATGTACACACATTTAATAAGTGAGTCAGATACCTAATAGGCTCTCCATATTTATTAAAATGTTTGGTTCATAAATATAGGTTCCGGCAAGAAGTAACTATTGCAATAATCATTCACTCTCTTTAAAATGTCTCCGAATCATGGGGTAACTTAATCCCAAATGTTTATTTTGTATTTCAGGGATTCTCAGCATATTTAATGACTTTCATGATGTTTCTTTAATCAGAAATGAAGTGGCTTTTTTTGTTTGTTTGTTTACCTTTTCTTCTATCTTTCCTTTTTTTTTTTTTTTGCCTCTAAGGGATGACTTACAGCCTTTGTGTTCTGTGTAAAAGTAGGAGCAATGTATTAATAATATAATAAATTTCTCTAATGTCATTTAAATGCTTATTCATAAAACTTTCATTAAAGCTTTTATGATTGATTATAATGAATTTGCTGCCTAGTCTTGCTGCCATAAAACACATGACCGTGGTTCAAAACGCTTGCTTTTCATGGGCACACAGTCATAATTTAAAATTGCAGCTATGGGGGCGCCTGGGTGGCTCAGTGGGTTAAGCCGCTGCCTTCGGCTCAGGTCATGATCTCAGGGTCCTGGGATCGAGTCCCGCGTCGGGCTCTCTGCTCAGCGGGGAGCCTGCTTCCCTCTCTCTCTCTCTCCCTGCCTCTCTGTCTACTTGTGATCTCACTCTGTCAAATAAATAAATACAATCTTAAAATAAAATAAAATAAAATTGCAGCTATGTAGGATTCTTTTTTATACTTGGTACATCTATGTTTTATTCAGAATTTCTGGGGTTAAAGTTTCTCTTATTCTTGTTTTGCAATTCCATAAAAATATGCTTCTCTTTTAATGGTAGGTTCTACAACATTAGCTAATTGTGTTTTTGTTTTTCACCTATGTACTCTGTTTTTTGATGATGCTTTTCAGCTCAGTGCATTTTTTTTTTTTTGAAGATTGTATTTATTTATTTGACACAGAGAGAGAGCACAAGCAGAGAGAGTAGAAGAGGGAGAAGCAGGCTCCCTGCTGAGCAGGGAAGCCGGATGTGGGACTCGATCCCAGGACCCTGAGATTGTGACCCAGCCCAAAGCCAGATGCTTAATTGACTGAGCCACTTAAGAACCCCAATTCAGTGCATTTTTTAAAAAAGATTTTATTGGGACACCTGGGTGGCTCAGTTGGTTGGGCAGCTGCCTTCGGCTCAGGTCATGATCCCAGCGTCCTGGGATCGAGTCCCACATCGCGCTCCTTGCTCCGCAGGGAGCCTGCTTCTCCCTCTGACTCTGCCTTCCACTCTGTCTGCCTATGCTCGCTCTCGCTCCCTGTCTCTCTGACAAATAAATAAATAAAATCTTTAAAAAAAAAAAAGATTTTATTTATTTATTTATTTGATAGACACAGATCTCAAGTAGGCAGAGAGAGAGAGAGGAGGAAGTAGGCTCCCCACAGAGCAGAGAGCCCGATGCGGGGCTCGATCCCAGGACCCTGAGATCATGACCCGAGCTGAAGGCAGAGGCTCAACCCACTGAGTCACCCAGGCACCCGACAAACACTTTTTTGAATTGAAGATAATTTTTACCAACTTTTATACCTCTATTATCAGCTTTAATTATTATAGTTTATTCTTAACTGTGGTCAAAACACGTGACATAAAATTTACCGTCTTAACCAAACAAAAGCAAAAACAAAAACAACCCCCCCCCCAAAATAAGGGCCACCAAATCACAAGATCACCATTAGTTGGTGTTATTTTTTTTTCATTAGCTGTCGTTATTAAACCTGCATGCATTTTTAGAATTAGCTAGAATAATGTCATGTAAATTTCAAGCTTAAAAAAATACTATGAAGACATCTTGAATTTCTTTAAGCTCTTAAAGATCTTTAAGCTCGAATCTCTGAAGTTAGCTTCAGATGGATGGAGGCGGATACCTATGTCCCCAGTGAGCTTTAGGACAAGTAAAAATGAGATTTCGTGGCAAATAGAGTGTATAGTAAGGCCTAGTATCACCTAAGTAAATGTTTGTTGACTGGAATTAAGTGGGAAAAAAAAATTCCCTTGTTTTCTGAAAACAGATGGAGCTTGTGAACCAAGGTCAGAATGAATGAACAAAGCTGAAATATTAATATACATTGTCCCTGGAAAACATAATCTTTTAAAAATAGTCCTTCTCGTTTTACAAAAGTAGTCGAGTTTAGAACGTACAGACAAATGAAAAGAAGCAAGTCAAACCCATGCTTGTATCCACTCCTAAACGAGCCCACTCACAACTTGGGGTTTGTTTTTTCTCTCCTTGACAGCTTTACTGGGATAGAGTTCACATAATGTAGAATCCACTCATTTAAAGTACACAATTTAGGGGCGCCTGCCTTTGGCTCAGGTCTTGATTTCCGGGTCCTGAGATGGAGCCCCACATCAGGCTCTCTGCACAGCAGGGAGCCTGCTTCCCCACCCCCCTCTGCTGGCCTTTCTGCCTACTTGTGATCTCTCTCTGTTACATAAAAAAATAAAAAATCCTCAAAAAAAGTAAAGTACACAATTCAAAAATGTTTCAGTATGTTAATGTTCACAGCGTTGTGTCACCATCACAATCTCATTCTAGGGCAGTTTACCCTCCCTATAAGAACCCCCCACCTATTCGCAGGTTGTTCCTCCTCTCCCCAGCCCTAAGCACCCACTACTCTATTTTCTGTCTCTGACGAAGTTCGCCTATCCTGGATATTTCATTCAGATAGCCTTACATGATATGTGATATTTGGTGTTTGGCTTCTTCCACTTACCATAATCTTTTAAAAGATTGCTATAGTGTCGATACTTCTTGTTTTTGCTGAATAATATTTTATTCTAGGGATATACCACATTTTAAAAAGCATTTTATTTATTCATTTTAATTAATTATGACCAAGGTGGGGCTCGAACCCACAATTCCGAGATCAAGTGTCTCATGTTCTACCGAGTGAGCCAGCCAGGCACGCTGGATACACCAGACTTTTTGATTTTTAAGCAGCTCCATGCTCAGTTTTAGGGGTTTGCACTCCTGACCCCGGGATCAAGACCTGGGCTGAGATCAAGAGTTAGCCACTTAGCCGACTGAGCCGGCCAGGGGCCCCAGATGGGCCACATTTTTAATCCATTCAGTAGTCGGTGGGCATTGGGTTGTTTCCCCCTTTTGGCTGTCATGAATAATACTTCTTTTTTTTTTTTTAAGATTTTATTTATTCATTCGACAGAGAGAGACACAGCAGAGAGAGGGGGCACAAGCAGGGGGAGTGGGAGAGGGAGAAGCAGACTCCCCGCCAAGCAGGGGGCCCCATGCGGGGCTTGATCCCAGGACCCTGGGTCCATGACCTGAGCGGAAGGCAGACGCTTAACAACTGAGCCACCCAGGCGCCCCATGAATGACACTTCTTTGACCATTTATACACATGTTTTTGTGTGGACATATATTATCATTCCTCTTGTGTTTAAACCTAAAAGTGAAACTCTTGGATCACACTCGCTTTTCCTTTGTTTTTATATTGATAATAGGGCCCTCCTCCCCAACAAATGGACAAACTTCAAACATAATGTTAAGTAGCTTCTTTTTTCCCCCCACTTAAAAACATACTCGGAGACATCTTTTCATGTCATTAAGTATTTCTAACCTATAATCTGAAAAACGAATTAGTGTTTTGGGCAAAATACAGCCTAGGTCTGGAAAAATGATATTTAGGGGGCGGAATTGAGGGCAGCTCTCCAGGTGTGCCTGCTTCAAACTATCTGGAAGGTTCTAGTATTATTTTAACAGTAAAGTCAACACACAAGCAGCCCGTGTACGTGGCATGATGCACAACTTTTAAATATTAACGATCCAATACTAAGGGGTAACAAAGATTGCTTTTCGTTGGGAGTTTGGGCTACTTATTTCCACTCTGATATGTTCAGCCTCAGGATTCCTTCCCCAGCAGAGGCACTACAGGGAGTGGCTAAGTGTGTGGCTAGCGAAGGGTCCCTTGGGAGCTTCTTGCTCTCCCCACTCCTGGGTGACCACTGACCCCCTGCCTGTGGTAGAGTGACCTGAACTGGCAACAGAGTAGACTTCCCCAGAAAGGGTTTAGGGATTTCTCAACTCAATTTGTAAACACGGTCACTTTGAGTATGAAAAGTACACCAAGTACAACACCAAGTACATGAAGAGTATCGACGGGCGGGGGTGGGCACCGTGGTGGCTCAGCCGGTGAAGTGTCTGCCCTCAGCTCAGATCATGATCTCGGGGTCCTGGCGTTGAGGCCCCTGTCCAGGTCCCTGCTCAGCGGGGAGCCCGTTTCTCCCTCTGCCTGCCCCCCCACCCCCCGCTCATGCACGCGCACGCGCGCTCTCTCTCTCTGTTTTTTTAAAAGATTTTATTTATTCATTTGACATGGAAAGAGAGTGCGCAAACAGGGGGAGCAGCAGGCAGAGGGAGAGGGAGAAGCAGGCTCCCCACTGAGCAGGGAGCCCAATGGGGGGCTGGATCCCTAGATCCTGGGGTCATGACCTGAGCCAAAGGCAGATGCTTCATGAACTGAACCACCCAGACGCCTTGCTCTCTCTCAAATAAATAAATAAAATCTTAAAAAAAAAAAGAAGTACCTAAAATGAAGTTCTGTGATTAAAAATGATTAAAAATAAAAACATTTTATTGGGGTAATGCAAGAGACTTGGGGTTCCACATCAGACAGTCTGATATCCTGCCCTAAGTGAGGAGGCAAAAACGGGACAGAGAGAGGCAGGAGCAGGAAAGAAATTTGCAGAGACCCAGGCACCTGTCTCTTATTTTTCATTGTTTTGAGTAAATTTTGATGGGAAACAAAATGATATTTTAAAGGTCAGTTACTATTGAGCGTTGGGAGGACCAGGGGCAGGAGAAAAGCGTGGGGCCGTTCTCAGTGACGTCCCCTGGGCGCCCTGCACCCCCATCCCACCCACTCCTCGTCCCCTCCCAGACCCCCAGAGTCCCGAGCTGTGTCCAACATTCCCTTTGCCCGTCTTTCTTCCTCTCTTTCCTCCTCCCTTCCTTCGTTCCTCCTTTCTTTCTCTCTCTCTTTCTTTCCCATTTTGTTTATTTACTTTGACAGAGGAGAGAGAGAGACAGCACACAAGTAGGGGGAGCAGCAGAGGGAGAGGGAGAAGCAGGCTGTCCGCTGAGTAAGGAGCCTGATGCAGGGCTCAGTCCCAGGACCCTGAGATCATGACCTGGGCCGAAAGCAGATGCTTAACCATCTAAACCACCCAGGTGCCCCGAGAATAAATTTTTGTAAAGGAAAAGGATATCACTTGTCTTCATAACATAACAACCCGTTTCGCTCACTAACACCCGTTTCAGATCTATCCCCCTTCTCCTCACCTGGGCACTTAGCAGTTTCCACGGTGTCAGACCACGGGATGTTTGAGGATGTCTCATTCACCGCTTTTCCGTTGTGTGGCTGACTGGGCTGCATGTCACTCCCGTCTAGAGGCGAGCACCCCAGCTTGGCCTTCCGGATTATACCAGGTTCAACTAAAGACAAACTCATGAGACACGGTTTGCAAACATCTAAGAAACGAGCCATCATGAGTGACACTCAGCAGAGACTATGAGCAACAGACTTAGGCCAGCGAAATATTTCAGACTGTGGAGCGATCAGATACAGATAACTAAATACCTAAGTAGGACCGAAAGAAAAAGGGAGTTAAAAATTGAGCAACAGAAGGGCGCCTGGGTGGCTCAGTGGGTTAAGCCGCTGCCTTCGGCTCAGGTCATGATCTCAGAGTCCTGAGATCGAGTCCCACATTGGGCTCCCTGCTCAGCGGGGAGCCTGCTTCCCTCTCTCTCTCTCTCTGCCTGCCTCTCCATCTACTTGTGATTTCTCTCTGTCAAATAAATAAATAAAATCTTTAAAAAAAAAAAAAAATTGAGCAACAGAAGAAGCTTCCAAAAATGACCAGATGGGGGCGTTTGGCCAGCTCAGTCAGAAAAGCTATGCACTATTGATAAATAGGTTGAAGGAAAAAGTCCATATGCTGATCTCAATGTACATGGAAAAGGCATTTGAGAAAAGTCAGGCATCGTTTATGGTAAGAATGCCTACAAGGTAGGCATAGAAGGGAAATGCCTTAATTCGTATTAGTTTGCTAGGGCTGTGATCACACAGTAGCAAGACTAGGTGACTTGCACAGGAGAAAAATGTATCTTCCCAATTCTGGAGTCTGGAAGTCTGAGGTCAAGGTGTCAGCAGGGCAGGATCCTTCTGAGGCTGTGAGGGAGAATTTGCTCCACGGTGCTCTCCCGGGCTTGTAGACAACCATCTTCTCCCATTCCTTTTCCCAGCATCTTCCCTCTATGTGGCTAACTTTCCCCTTTTTATAAGAACACTAGCCATAGTGGATTAAGGCCCATCCCAATAACCTCATTAAAAAAAATTTTTTTTTAAAGATTTTATTTATTTATTTGACAGAGAGAAATCACAAGTAGATGGAGAGGCAGGCAGAGAGAGAGAGAGGGAAGCAGGCTCCCCGCTGAGCAGAGAGCTCGATGCGGGACTTGATCCCAGGACCCTGAGATCATGACCTGAGCCAAAGGCAGACACTTAACTGACTGAGCCAGCCAGGCCCCCTGCTAGTGACCTCATTTTAACTGAATATTATCTCTCTAAAAACCCTGTCCTCAAATTGGTCACATTTGGAGATTGCTGGGGGTTAGGACCTGAACATATAAATTGGGGGAGGGGTACAATTTAGCCATCACGTAAGCTAGGAAATTCCTCAATCTGAGAAGCCATCCTTTTGAGTTGGAAACATAACAACGATCCTCACCATTACTGATTCTATTAAGTATTAAATAGGAGGTCTTAGCGAATGCAGTAGGACAAGAAAAATAAATGAAATGCAGAATTGGAAAGAAACCAAACTCTCATCGTTTGAAGATGACACAATTGTCTATATCCTTTGCCGTCCAAAAGAAATATAACATGAGCCGCGTACACCGTTCAAAGTTTTTTAGTGGCACATTAGACAAAGTTTTAAAAAAAAGCAGGTGAAAAAAAAATAAAAAAAAGCAGGTGAAATTAATTTTAGTCCTCTATTTTTTTAACTCAGTAGATCCGAAATGTCATTTCAATATGTGATCCATATTAAACTTATTTATCAGATATTCTCATTCCTTTCCTTGGCCTAAGTCTTTGGAATCCAGTGTATATCTTAAGCACACACTGTCTCTCTCTCTAAAAAAAAAATAAAGGCGGAGCAGCAGGTGTGTTTCTGCTGATGGTAGGGTCTGCGTCATGTCAGGCCCTACGACAGCTCACATGTATGGCCGATCGCTGGCTCACCTCTTTGGAGTAGAGCCCCAGGCGAGAAAAGGCAGTTTTAGCTCCTGCCAGGCCTCCTCCAGCCAGGTTTGTGTGCAGCTCTAGGGGGAAGGCCCTGACTTCTCTCACAGGTCACCCACACCATTGAAGTTGGAGGCTTTGAGGCAGTGATAGACCAGCATGGGTCTGGCTCGTCCTTGTGGGTTCCAGTTACCCTTCCTTTCCCTACTTTATGTCCATCTTTTCCTGTTCAGCTGCCTGCCTGCACAGAAGCACAGCTGCACAGGATCCCACTCCTACAGTTACCAAAGGTCAAAGCCACAAAAGAGCCCTTTCTCCTGCAGTTGATTCCTGGTGATTCTGATAAATTCTAATGGATATGGGAGGAATAGCTGGAGATGACTGTAGTTAATTCTAGCATAATAAATATATGAGAATCCACAAGTCAATGATACCCAAGAAGGAAAAGCTAAAAACCATCAACCACTACCACCAACAACTCATCTCGCTTGTTACCACTGACAATGACTATTACGCAACCTCCCTTCTCCGAGAATGGGTACTTGAAGGAAAAGAATTCAAGTATTTATCCCAGTAGAACATACTCTATATTTCATAGTAACCAAGTAGCCTCAGTTGCTGAGGGAAAGAGCTATTTATACAAGAATCCCAGCTAATGAATGTAGAATAAGTGGTAGAATTAGAAAATAAACCTTTCCTCTTTCCAGCGCCCACAGGCCTGTCCTTCCAGGGGGCCAAAGTGTCCTTCTGAGCCCTGAGCTTACCCACGGCTGGAGCCACAGTGGGAAAGGACAGGAGAGCTTGTATTTCGAGGGGGGAAGCTGGGTGGGCCGGGGAGAGGACCTGCCAACGTCCCGAGGGGAAGCAGAAGAGAGGAATGTGTGTCCTCCTCTGGGCCAGGTTATGGGGCGTCCCTTCCGTGGAACAGGCTTCCACCATGAACAGAATGATCTACAGGGTATGCGTGATGCGGGAAGGTGTCACCGCTTGGTGAGAGGAAAAGAATTAAATCTCTGGGCCACACGTGCCACAGGAACCCCACTGTGTGTGTGTGTGT
Source organism: Mustela nigripes (assembly GCF_022355385.1). NCBI lineage: Eukaryota > Metazoa > Chordata > Mammalia > Carnivora > Mustelidae > Mustela > Mustela nigripes. The sequence continues at coordinate 6,002,078 of NC_081570.1, forward strand.
GTGTGTGTGTGTGTGTGCGCGCGCGCGCATGCATCTGGAGCATGTCTAGAAGGACACACACCCTACGTCTAACATGGCAACCCCTGGGGAAGGGCTGAGGGGTGGAAGGGAATGGATTTACCTTGACCCCTCTGTGTACTGCTGGGATATTTTATTTAGTCCTTTATTTTATTTATTTCGTTTCTTTTCATTCCATTTTGTTTTGTTTATAACAGGCATTACTGCGTGTGGTGTACAATTTTTGGAGCCCACACGGGTTTGCTTCCAGCTGGACTCAGATCACCTACGATGAGGGGTGGCCTGGGGCAGGAGGGGGTGACAGCCTTGTGTCCCTGGGGCCCCGCTGGAGAAGGGGAGTGGCCCGGAGAGGGGAGGTGGGGCAAAGCCACAGCCCCTGGGGCCAGCTGGGTTTTTATTTTCACTTCTTTGTCCCCACCCTGGATTATGAGGGACAAGCTGCCTGGAAACCTGGGTAGCTCCCCCCGCCCCGCCCCCATCTTCCGAGGCCCACTGCGGCCCTAGGCCATTTCCTTTTCTGTGGGGACGGGTTTGTTGGAAGATGAGTTTTCTTGCTATGCAGAGCTGCCCCTGAGCTCCAGAGATAAATAAAAGCAATCCATCATTCTCTTCCCCTCTTTTTGCTTTGTCTTCCATGGTGGGCTGTTTAGGACAGGCCAGGGCCTGTGTCTAAAAGTCCCTTTAATTATTTAGAAAAAGTCCTATGTAATTTAATCAGAGGGACCCCAGGAATAGAATGCATAGTGGCCACAGGATGTACTGAGCAGAACCTTCCAAGTTAGCGAACTGGGCGGTTTGGATTCATGAACCGCCAGGGTCTCCCGGGAAGGGGTTTCTAAAGATGGGTAAAGCCTTTGCTGGTCCTGGAAGGTCCCTCGGGTCTCAGAGGAGTCCATGCCCTGGGGGGCTGGCTGTGCCAACCCAGGGGACTGAGTGGCCAGGTGACTGGGTCATGGCTGACTCCCCAGTGACCTCTGGCCTGCTGGGGCTGGTCCACTTGAGAAATTTGCTGTTGTAATTTTTGAAGTCCGGCTGATTGAAAGTGACACAAAGATCCTGGGGTGCCTGGGTGGCTCAGTCGTTGGGTGTCTGCCTTTGGCTCAGGTCATGGTCCCAAGGTCCTGGAATCGAGCCCTGCCTCTGGCTCCCTGCTCAGAGGGAGGCCTGCTTCTCCCCCCGACCCCCCCACCGGCCTGCCCCTTTTGTGTTCCCTCTCTCGCTGTGTCTCTCTCTGTCAAATAAATAAATTAAATCTTTAAAAAAAAAAATCCACAGTGTCTAAGGTCTCTTGGAGTCTTGTCATTTTCAGCCAGTACTTTGAAGACACATTTTATTGGTTGGGGGATTCCTTGGAAATCAAGCCGATGTTCCTGTTGATTTATGTGTCTCTCTCTGTGTCTGTGTGTTTTAAAAATGCAGATGCCTACCTCCCCCTCCTCTCACCACCCCGTCTTTGCAGCTAGCCTGTAATGAGAGAGACTTTTTTTTTCTTTTTTAAGATTTTATTTGTTAAGTAATCTCTGCATCCAATGTGGGGCTCGAACTTACACCACCAAGATCAAGGGTCCCATGCTCTACCGACTGAGCCAGCCCGGCACCTCGAGAGAATGGCATAGCTGCGTAAGGGTTTTGGAGTCGGAGTGGAGTCCTGGGGTCTTAGACTGGGTCCCTTTGAAACACTGCAGAGGTTTGCCTGGGGAGTTTCCGGGGAGAGACGCCCCGCGGCTGTGAAGAGAGCAGGACCTGGCGCAGGGAGAAGGTGAGCCCAGTGTGGCTGCAGGGGAGGCCCGTTCTGTGAGAAAGCTCTGAAATGGAGACCAGAGGGCTGGGCCTTCGCATCCCTGCTTTGGCAGGTGGAGGACTGGCGCCTGCCACGGGG
>NC_081570.1:6004374-6034682 GCF_022355385.1 Mustela nigripes
GGAGGTCACTTCATGGCTCCTCACCTCAGTTTGCTCCTCTGGAAAATGGGTCAAAAATACCCGAACTTTGGGCGCCTGGGTGGCTCAGTCTGGTGAGCATCTGCCTTCGGCTCAGGTCAAGTTCCCTGGCCCTGGGATGAAGTCCCGCATCAGGCTCCCTGCTCCCAGGGAGCTTCCGCCTCTCCCTCTGCCTCTGCTCATGCTTTCTCTCTCTGTCAAATCTTAAAAAACAAAACAAAACAAAACAAAACAAACCCTGGGGCGCCCGGGGGCTCAGTTGTTAAGCATCTGACTTTGGCTCAGGTCATGATCCCAGAGTCCTCGGATGGAGCCTCACATACAGGCTCCCCGCTCTGTGGGAAGCTTTCTTCTCCCTCGCCCACACCCCCTGCGTGTGTTCCTGCTCTCGCTATCTCTGTCAAATAAATGGATAAAATCTTAAAAAAATATATCCTGACTTTTTAAGGATTAGAGATATAATGTGCCAGAGCTTCTAGCACAGTGTTGTGTAGCTGGTGATATGCAAAATACACACGGCATTTCGGAGACTCAGTACAAGGAAACTAACGTACAATATCTCATAAGTATTTTAAATGTCAGTTACATGCTGAAGTGATGTTTGGATAGACTGGAATCAATAAAATTTATTATTCAAATTAATTTCAGCTGTTTTTACTTTTTTTAAACGTGACTACTCGGGAATTAAGATCACACATGGGCTCATCAGATAGACCCACGCTGCTCATACACGGGCAAGAGTGTTTAGAGTCGAGGTTCAGGATAGTAGCCTTGGTATTCCATCAATCCATCAGTGCAAAATTATTCTTAACACCCATTATGCTAATTGGCAAACCATCTGGTGTTGATTGGAGATAAAGAGAGCTGAAGTGGGCTTTCGATGAGTCTTTTAAATATAAGTTCTAACTACCTCCGGTTTCCGAGTTTTCACATTCCCCATTGAGGAAGCTGGCTGTCCCCGGGAAGTAAATTGAAACTCAGTCACACGTACAAATGGCGCTGAAGGATTTGAGGGTGAATTGCAGGCCCTAGAGCATCTTTCCAAGCCCTTCGCTCTGGAGAAGACCACAGTGCTGTCCCTCAGACTGGGTCCGACCAATATGTTCCTAATCACATTCAGAATCCTCTGTTTGAGAAGACAATAAATCAAAAGCTGGTTTAGAAAGCATTCCGTCCAACACGGTTAACGTGTTTATAACAGGGACTTGCAGGAACATTCGTTGACGCCAAGCAGCTCCTTTGCCACTGTTGTTGGATCAAGACTGTAGAGGCACCATAGAGGGCGCCGAATACCTCCCCTCATTGTTTTCTCCTTTGGAAGAAAACATGACAAATTAGTGACCCGGAAGATTTGAATCAAAAAACACACCAGGGAAATCATTGTTTTGAGAGTTATTTTCAGCTTAATTAATTCATTTTCGTTGTCCAAACTCATTTTAGGTTTGCATTTTATTTTCAAATAAAATGTTATGACAGAGCTCATACCAAAGATTTGGGGCAGGGATTTCCCGTTTGCTGAACTGTCATCCCAAGTTAAACAAATGTCCGCAGAGTATCCTGAGGCAAATTAACTTTCCCCTGAATGGGTTCTTTTATCTCCTCCTTCTGCTTTCATTCCCCTGGGTACTTTCGGGCTGGGCTAATAACTTTAGATACACATGCATGATGGAAACTTAAAAAAATCAATGGGTTAAGGTTAGGGTTAGGTCCTGGTCTAAATAAAATTCTTCCTCTATCAATTTCAAGGAGTCTACAAAAAATCTATTTAAATTTCTTCTATTGATTTCAAGGATTTAAAAATTTTTTTCTTTGAAGAACTGAGGAGAAGGACCATGTGACCTAGAGATTCCCCTCCTAGGCATATACCTCAAAGAATCAAAACCACTGTTGAAACAAATACTCGTACACAAATGTTCACAGCAACGCATTAGCAGTGGCCGAACAGTGGCAAGAGCTGAAATGTCCACCAATAATTGAGTTTGGTAAATATATCAAATGTGATAATGTATTTATGTAGTAGAATATTACTGAGGCACCAAAAGGAATGAAATGCCTATACAATGCTATAAATGGATGAACCCCCCAAATTACACTAAGTGAAAGAAGCCAGAGACAAAAGCCACACATATGGGCTGGTTCCATGTATATGAAATAGCCAGAATGGGTAAATCCACAGACAGAGAAAGCAAACTGGTGCTTGCCAGGGAGTGAAGGAACGAGGGAATGGGGAGGGACTATTTAATGGGTACAGGATTTTCTTGCGGTGATGAAAATGTTTTAGAATTAGACAGAGGTGATGGCTGCATAACACTGTGAATATACCAACTGCCAGTGAATTGCCTCTTCAAAAAAGGTTAACTTTATGTTGTGTAAATTTCACCTCCATTTAAAAAAAATTAAATTTTTTGGGGCGCCTGGGTGGCTCAGTGGGTTAAAGCCTCTGCCTTCGTCTCAGGTCATGATCCCAGGGTCCCGCATCGGGCTCTCTGCTCAGCGGTGAGCCTGCTTCCTCCTCTCTCTCTGCCTGCCTCTCTGTCTACTTGTGATTTCTGTCTGTCAAATGAATAAAATAAAAAATCTTAAAAAAAGTAAATTTAAAAAAAATTAAAATCTAATTAAAATTAAATTTTACTAAATTTAAATTTTAAAATTAAATTAAATTAAATCTTAGTTAAAATTTAAGACATTAAATATATTTTTTTCACTCTTTCTGTAACCGCCTATTTAATGGTGTGGGGAACGGAATTTTCTGGATAGCCAAATGACCTTTTATGGGCATCCATCCAGTAGGTTTCCCGGGTTAGCCTGGACTCTGGCTCGCACTGCAGCAGGGAGACACCCAACTCATTCCCCTCTCATTGTGGATCCTCTATTCCTGCACAGAGCAGCTGTCTGCAGTTGCACCGTGGGTGGTGTAAGAAACTAAAATAAATAAATAAATAAATGAAAATGCTGCACAGTATTTTTCTGGCCACTGGATGTCATGAGTGCACAGTGTATCCCTCCAGCTAGAAAAACAGCCTTTTTGGAGGAGCTCCGCTTCATTCAATATGGTGGTGGTCCCCCATGTGTCTGGGCAGAGGGCATGGCGCAAGCGATAGGCTGTTGAAAGCCTTGATTGTGGGGCGCCTGGGTGGCTCAGTCGGTTAAAGCCTCTGCCTTTGGCTCAGGTCATGATCCCAGGGTCCTGGGATCGAGACCTGCATCGGGCTCTCTGCTCAGCCGGGAGCCTGCTTCCTCCTGTCTCTCTGCCTGTCTCTCTGCCTACTTGTGATCTCTGTCTGTCAAATAAATAAATAAATAAATAATCTAAAAAAAAAAAAAAGAAAAAAGAAAAGTCTTGATTGTGCAAGCATGACACCGGGAGTACCCTTTGGCCTCAGACGGTACAGAGCTTCATTCATTTAGCAAAGTAAAGAAAGGACAAGTAGATGCTTGCTGTCACGATCTTATTTTCCACTGAATAGTTTTTCGTTCCTCTGAGAGTAACTTCTGTGTAAGCCATCCTGGTGCAGATCCCACTCCAGAACCGCACGACTATGGAATGTTCAGATAGAGCGGGTTTTGACATCAGCATTTCCTCATTTGTGGACGTGCTCTCAGCCCCGCTCTAAGCTGGGACAGTCAGGGGGCCCTGAGTGTGCCAACCAGCAGCTTTAATTAATTCCTCTTGGCTGCAGAAATCATCTGTCACTAACACGGCTAAATTTTTTTTTTTTTTAATTAGGAAGGAATGTCAATGTTTTAAGTAGGAAGTAAATTTGGGCTCTTGATAGTTTAAATCGCTTACTTCCAAGGACAGGAGGTTCTTTACACACACACACACACACACACACACACACACACACACCCCACCGGGTAGATAAGAATTTGAATGGTTTGTTAAAAGCCAATTCATGAAGATGGAAGTGTTGCAATCTGGGACTTAGAGCAACTGGAACCAGGGGGCTGGAAGAAAAGACTGTATCTAGAAAAGTAGGTAAGACATCTAAAAAATACACCCACCCACCTTCCTTCCTTTCTTTTTCTTTCTTTCCTTCCTTCCTTCTTTCCTTTTTTTTTTTTTTAAATATTTATTTGAGAGAGAGGAAGAAAGTGTGCTCTGATGAGAGGAAGGGCAGAGGGAGAGAGAGAGAATCCCAAGCAGACTTCTTGCTGAGCTTGGAGCCCGACGCAGGGCTCAATCCATGACCCATGAGCTCATGGCCTGAGCAGAAACCATGAGTTGGACACTTAACTGACTGAGCCACCCAGGTGCCACTACATTTTTATTTCCAGGAGGTATTCAATAGTAGGTGATTTAAAGTAGCAGCCCAGGCCCTGAGCAAATCCAGGAGTCTAGGAAGGAAATGCTTGCACTTTAAGAATGCACTCCAACTCTCCCCATCCTTAATGCTAACAACTTCTGTATGGGAGAAAGACCTGATTCAGAATGTAAAAAGAAAATTTGGTCATTCTTGAGAACAATGGCACAAGGAGAAATAAGAAGGACCAGGAATGACAGATGGGTGTTTTAGAGTGAGTGGCTGGAGTGACCTTCTCTTAAGGGATGTCCCTCCACCAATTGCTTCTCGGCCTTTTGGCTAAGATCAAGTGAAGGGATGTCCCTCCACCAGTAATCTGAGTGGGATGCGGGAGGAGTCATATGACTATCTGGGGAAATAGCTTTCCAGGCAGAGAGAAACAGCAGGTGCAAAGGCCCTGTGGTGAGAACACATTTGATAGGAGAAGAGTAGGGAAAGGGGAGCACGGTGGTAGGAGATGCTATTACCCTGAGTGAGACCAAAGCCATTGGATGGCTTTGAGCAAGGATTGCAATCAGCTGGTTCATGTTTTAGAAGGTTCTCTATGGCTGCTTGGAGAACAGACTATAAGGGAGGACCTCAGTAGAAGTAGGAGACCAGGTAGAGGCCACTACAGGTGTCCAAGCAAGGGACCTAGTGGCTTAGACCGGGCTGGTAACAATGTGCAGGATGAGAAAGATGGTCAGAAATATTTTGAAGGTAGACTTGACAGGGTCTGTTAATGGACTGGGTGTGTGGGGGGGACCCTCACACTCACTGTGTTTCTTCCCATCTTTGGGTTTTTGTGGGTTGCTCTGTCAGGAACGCACTCCCTCACCCCTTTACCTGGCTGCTTCTTCTCAGTCAGGCCTCAGCTCAAACATCACCTTAGAGAAGCCTTCCCTGACCACCTTGTCTGATGTCTTCCTCCTTCCCTTATCCTCTATGCCATTATGCTGCTTTATCTTCTTAATACATTTATCACTATTTGAAATTTAAAAAAAAAATTAAGATTTTATTTATTTTTTTAACAGAGAGACACAGCAAGAGAGAAACCACAAGCAGGGGGAGTGGGAGAGGAAGAAGCAGGCTTCCCAAAGAGCAGGAAACCCAATGCGGGGCTTCATCCCAGGACTCTGGGATCATGACCTGAGCCAAAGTCAGATGCTTAACGACTGAGCCACCCATGTGCCCCTGAAATAAAAATTTTTATTTTATTTAAAAGTATTTATTTTATATAAATAATATTAATTTTATTTTATTTTAAATTTTATTTATTAATAAAATAAAAAAAATTTAAAGTAGACTCCATGCCCCGCACATGGAGTTCAACATGGCACTTACACACATGACCCTGAGATCAAGAGCCTGAGATCAAGATCAAGACTGAGCCAGCCAGGCACCCCATTTTTATTTATTGATTTCCTATTGATATTTATTTATTTATTTATTTAAAATATATTTGTTTCCTCCAACTAGAATGTAAGCTCTGTGAAGCATAGCTTAGGAAAGTGACAGAAATGTTGTATATTTGTGGCGGTATCTCTTAAGAATGCTTTCTTTTGTATGCCGGTGGCAGAACTCCCAACTACCAGAGACCCAGACAAAAGGGGTTGATTCCTCGGATAACAAGAAGTCTAGAGGCAACTGTTCTATGAAGCCGTTGAGGACCTACATTCTTTTTTTTTTTTTTTTTAAGATTTTTTTAATTTATTCGACAGACAGAGATCCCAAGTAAGCAGAGAGGCAGGCAGAGAGAGGAGGAAGCAGACTCCCTGCTGAGCAGAGAGCCCGATGCAGGGCTTGATCCCAGGACACCAGGACCATGACCTGAGCTGAAGGCAGAGGCTTTAACCCACTGAGCCACTCAGGCGCCCCAGAGGGCCCACATTCTTCCTCTCATTCTGCTCTACAATCATTAACATATTGGCTTTTTGTCTTCATGGTCACAAGATAGCTGCCACAGCTCCACGCATCAAACTTGAATTTTATTGTCGAAGAAAGAGGAGGAAACAATGTTGGCAAGTTTTCTACCTTTTTGCCTGTTTTTATAAGAAAGCAAGAGCTTTGGGGCACCTGGGTGGCTTAGTCCATTAGGCATCAGCCTTTGGCTCAGGTCATGATCCCAGGGTCCTGGGATTGAGCCTTACTTGGAGCTCTCTACTCAGCAGGGAGCCTGCTTCTCCCTCTCCCTCTGCCGCTCCCCCTGTTTGTGCTTTCCTGCTCTCTCTGTCAAATAAATAAATCTTTTTAAAAAGGGGGGGGGTGGGGGGAAGAAACTGTTATTAAAAAAAAAGGAGAAAGAGAGAGAGCAAGCAAGAGCTTTCCCAGAAGTCTTCCCTGCAGATTTCTCTTTATGTCTCATTGGCTAAAAGTGAGTGATGTGGCTCCTATTAGCCACAAGAGGGGCTGAGATGTAGGCAAAGGAAAAGGGACGGTTAGTAACGGTGCCTTCCACGGTTGAGTAAATGAGGGAAAAGAGACTGATCGATAGCAAAATGACGTCACAGGAGGAACCAAACATGCCCAGGGGCTGCAGACTGAAAATGCAGAAAGTCTTAGGAAGCTTGTTTGTTCACTCATTAGTTCCTTCCTTCCTCCCTTCCTTCCTGTTTTGTTTAAGGTTTTTGTATCTAAATTCATGAGAGATATCATAATTTTTCCTTGTTATGCTGTCCTTGTTAGATTTCGGTGCCAGGGATATACTAGCTCATAAATGAGTTGGAGGCAGTTCCCTCTTATTGGCAAATGACTTCTGTAAAGGTCCAGAGAGTAAACATGTTAGGCTTGGCAGACTCTCTGGTCTCTGGGCCAGAGTGGTCACAGACGACGGGAAGGACAGACACAGCCACGTTCAGCCTACAAACTGAGGTTTACCTATCCCTACACTCGCCTATGTTTTGTGTGAGTTTAGAATTATTTGTGTCTTCAGTGTTTGAGAAAACACTCTTGTAATACCTCATGGGCCTGCTTTTGATTTGTGAAGAGGTGTTTAAACTGTTGATTTAATTTCTTTAAAAATGATAGGATAATTCTGCTTGTCTCTTTCTAAGAGACAATACATTGTATTCTTGAAGAGGGCTGTCCCTTTGGTTTATGTTTTCACACCAATGGACAAAGAATTATTCATCATTAGCTGGGGTTAAACCCCCATAAAATGGGGTTATAAATATACATATGATATACATTATATGGAAATTCTACTACTCCCTATAGAGTAAAATTTACCATTCTAACCCCCCCAAAATTTAAATCACTTAATTGTGGTAGAGTAGTCACGGCATAAAACTTACCATCTTGGCTATTTTTGTTTTTTAATTTCATTTAGTTTTTTTTTTTTTTAAGATTTTATTTATTTATTTGACAGACAGAGATCACAAGTAGGCAGAGAGGCAGGCAGAGAGAGAGGAGGAAGCAGGCTCCCTAATGAGCAGAGAGCCTGATGCAGGGCTCGATCCCAGGACCCTGGGAATCATGACCCGAGCCGAAGGCAGAGGCTTTAACCCACTGAGCCACACAGGCGCCCCAATTTCATTTAGTTTTTAGGAGATTTTATTTATTTATTTGGGGGACAGAGCGTGAACAGGGGGAGGAGCGGAGGGAAAAGGAGAAGCAGACTCCCCGCTGACCAGGGAACCTGATTTGGGACTCGATCCCACAACCCCTGAGATCATGACCTCAGCGGAAGTGCAGAACTAAACACTGAACATTTTTAAGTGCACAATTTGGCGTCATTAAGCACATTTATGATGTCGTGCGACCACCACTACCACCCATCTCCAGAAGTTTTTTTCTCCAGAAGTTTTCCATCTTCCCAAATAGAAACAGGACCCACTCAACAGCAGTGCCCTGTCCCCAGGGTCCTGGTAACTTCTATTCCCCTTTCTGTGTCTATGACTCTGCCCACTCCAAGTACCTCTTGTAAGTGGAATCATGCAGTGTGTGTCTTTTTTTGTCTGGCTTCTCTCACTTGGCATGTTTTCCAGGGTCATCCTGGTCGTAGTGTGTGTCTGTCAGAATTTCATTCCTAGCTCACACTGTGGTGGTAGTGGTTTTGTGATATAGACATGTATCATGTTAATACACTGTTCACCTTAAACTTAACACAAGGTTAGCTGTCCATTTTATCTCAATAAAGCTGGAAAAGAAATAAATAAAAATGCTTCCCTTCTTTTTAAAGGTTGAATAAAACGGCGCTGTATACACATACCACATTTGGTTTATCCATGCATCTGTCGAAGGGCATGCGGGCTGTTTGCACTTTTTGGTTATGAGGAACAATGCTGCTATGAACATGCATGTGCAAGTGTCTGAGTTGCAGCTTTCGATTCTTTTGAGTGTGGATCAAGAAGTGAAGAGACTCCTGGCTCTGTCAGAAGAGCATGAGATGCTTGGTATCTGGGTGGTGAGTTGGAGCCCCATGTTGGGTGTAGAGATTACTTAAATGAATAAATAAATAAAGACTTTAAAAAAAAAGTGGAATTGTTGAATGATACGGTAATTCTTTCTTTCTTTTTTTTTTAAGATTCTATTTATTTATTTGACAGACAGAGAGCACAAGCAGGCAGAGTGGCAGGCAGACGGAGAAGAAAAGTAAGGTCTCCACCAAGCAGGGAGCCTGATGTGGAACTTGATCCCAGGACCTTTGGATCATGACCTGAGCTGAAGGCAGCTGCCCAACCAACTGAGCCACCCAGAGACCCCTAATACAGTAATTCTGTATTTAGTTTTTTGAGGAATTGTCAAACAGTTTTCCTTCATTATTAACTGTTTAATTGATGTTTCACGCATCGGTGAGGGCATAAATCATACATGAGCATTTCGCTTAATCATCTCAGATCAACGCCCAGATCAGAATCCTCACTGGCTCTCCAGGAGGCCCCTTGTGTTCCCCTCCAGTCACCCTCCTCCCACCAGAGACTAGTTTTGCTGGCTTTGGAGCTTTATACAAATAGAATCATTTTTTGTTCTTCGGTGATTGCTTTTGTTCATTTAACATATCATGAGAATCCTCCGTGTAGTTCCCTGTAAAAGTAGCTAATTCATTCCTCTGTGCAAATACACCACCATGGGGGCGTCTGGCTGGCTCACTGGGCAGAGTGCTACTCTTGATCTCAGGGCTGTGAGTTTGAGCCCCATATTGGGTGTGAAATTGATTTAAAATTTCTAATCTGGGGGCACCTGGGTGGCTCAGTGGGTTAAGCCGCTGCCTTTGACTCAGGTCATGATCTCAGGGTCCTGGGATCGAGCCCCACATCAGGCACTCTGCTCAGCAGGGAGCCTGCTTCCTCCTCTCTCTCTCTGCCTGCCTCTCTGCCTACTTGTGATCTCTGTCTGTCAAATAAATAAATAAAATCTTTAAAAAAAATTCTCTAAAAAAAATTTCTAATCTGGAAAACTTTCCCTTCTTTATTGCTCTGGCCTGGACCTCCAGGTAAATTTTAAATTTTAAATTGGGGTAGCAAGTCTCTTTCCTGATGTCAGAGGGAAACTTCCAGTATTTCACCATTATGATGTCAGAGGGAAACTTCCAGTATTTCACCATTTATTGTAGAATTAGAATTTTTTGTAGATATTCTCTGTCAAATTGAGAAAATTCCCTCTTTCCCCTAATTTCTGAAGAGGCTTTTAAAAAATTTATTTTTTATTTTTTTAAAGATTTTATTTATTTATTTGACAGACAGAGATCACAAGTAGGCAGAGAAGCAGGCAGAGGGGGTGGGGAAGCAGACTCCCTGCTGAGCAGAAACCCCAGTTTGGGGCTGGATCCCAGGACCCTGCGATCGTGACCTGAGTCAAAGACGGAGGCTTAACCCACTGAGCCATCCAGGCGCCCCGTGGCTTTTTTTTTTTTTTTTTAATCGTAAGTGGATTTTGATTTTTTCTTTTGCTTGGTGAATTTTATTGATTGATATCCTCTTCACATGCGGAAATGCTTTTAATATCCTTTTCTCCTATTTTTTTGTTACATTGATTTTCGGATGTTAAACTAACCTTGCATTCCCAACCTCTGGTGACATATTATTCCACTTATATATCCCTGCCTTGGTGAGCTCTAATGTTTTCCAAGAGACTTTTCAAAAAACTAATTTGTCCTTGGGGCACCTGGCTGGCTCAGTCACAGGAGTGTGAGACTCTTAATCTCTGGGTTGTGAGTTCCAGCCCCTCACTGGGTGCAGAAATTACTTAAAAATAAAATCTTTAAAAAAAAAATGGGCGCCTGGGTGGCTCACTCGGTGAAGCGTCTCCCTTCAGCTCAGGTCATGATCCCAGGGTGCTGTGATTGAGTCCTACGTCAGGCTCCCTGCTCAGCGGGGAGTCTGCTTCTCTCTCTGCCCCTCCCCCTAACTCGTGTTCTCTCTCTTTCCTCTCTCTCAAATAAATAAATAAAAAAAATTTAAAAAATAATTTGTCCGGCATTTCTAATTTTCTTGTTGAAAGTGTTGGTAAAAAAGTGAGTTAGGCTTCCTTTGCTGAGGAGGAAAAACCTTAAAGATTTTAAATTTTGGCGTATCTGTTATCTTTTCCTTTTCAGTCTTAGATCAAGATCACAGAGGTTTGTGTGGGCACAAGGCAAAGGGTTTTATATTTCTGATGCAGAGACTGTCCTTCCATGTCAGACTGTAACTTGGGCCAAAAGGTGACTCCTCTGCCCCCCTTGAAGCATACCAAGGAGCAGCATACCACCTGCTCCTGGGAGACTGACCACACTGGGTCTTTGACACCCTTTCCTAAAGTGCTACTGACACGTTTTCAGGTTACTGGGTTGCTCTGCTGGTCCAACCAGCTGACCTGGGTCATACCGTGGTGACTGTTAAGAACTCAGAAAATTGCCCAGCTGTAGGTCTTCTCCCCACAGATCAGCCCTTCTCCAAGTTGTTCCCTCACAGCCCACACCATCCCTGGCGTGTTTGGTGACATTGAATCTAAACCCAGTTTTCAGTGGCTTAAAGTTTCATTTAGCTTTGGGTCCCTACCTCATTCTTTGTGTTCGGCTGTATATTTCCCCTGGCCCCAAATGTCCATGTCCTGGTCCCTGGAACCTGTGAATGTCACAAGAGACTTGCAGATATGATTAAGGACCTTGAGATGGGGGAGATTATCCTGGATTTTTGGGGTGGGTCCTACATCCTCGTAAGAGGGAAGCAAGAAGACGCAAGGAGTAGGAGGCGTGGCGGTTGAAACGAGCTGGGAGGGATTCTGGGAGGGAGGCTAGTGACTGCAGAAGCTTGAAAGCGTTAAGGAATGGATTTTCCCCCTCAAAGTCTCCAGAAGGAACCAGCCTTGCCAACAGCCTGACTTGAGCCCAGTGAAACTGCTTTTTGGATTTCTGACCCCTGAATCTGGAAGAGAATACATTATGTTGTTTTCAGCCCTGAGTTTGCTGTGGTTTGTTATAGCAGCAACAGGAAACTGATACAGTCTACTTTCACAACCATTCGCTTGAGTGTAAGGGGGAGAGTCAGAACTCAGTATAGATTTGGAATTGTTTACTGACTGGTTTCAGGGTGGAGCTGACAGGCATGGACTGTCCTCCAGAAGGCAGGTGGGTGTGGAGTGCATGAAAGGGATATAAGCAAGACTCTGGTCTATAGATGAAGAAGAAGCAGCAGATGGTCCAGCCAGCAGGTGCAAAAGAGAGGACCGGTTCCAACGCCAGGTCTTACGGTGAGTTTACACAGATAAGGTGCTCTGAATGTTAATGGCAGGCTGGGCTGTAAATGTTGTTAGGAGTTGGTTCCGGTTTTGTTAATACCTAAACTAATAATGGAGAAAAGAATTTCCACCAGGGGTTTGGTCTGGGTGGTATTTTTGTGTGTGAATGTGTGGGGAGATGTTACTGGACCAAGGGTAGCCAGCAGATTATTTAAAGATTTTATTTATTTATTTGACAGAGATCACAAGCAGGCAGAGAGGCAGGCAGAGAGAGAGGGAAGCAGGCTCCCTACTGAGCAGAGAGCCCAATGCGGGGCTCGATCCCAGGACCCTGAGATCATGACCTGAGCAGAATGCAGAGGCTTTAACCCACTGAGCCACTCAGGCGCCCCCAGCAGATTATTTAATATGACAATTTAGTTACATTAATACTTACATATAGGGACATAGTTGCAAGTCAGAAAGGAAATAAAAACTTTTTATATAAGTCAAAAAAGATGATTCAAGGTTGCCTAGCTGGCTCACTTGGTAAGAGCATACGACTCTTGATCTAGGTTGTGAGTTCAAGTCCCATGCTGGGTGTAGAGCTTACTTAAAAAAATAAAATAAGGGGTACCTGGGTGGTTCAGTGGGTTAAATCCTCTGCCTTTGGCTCCCGTCATGATCCCAGGGTCCTGGGATCTAGGCCTGCATCAGGCTTTCTGCTCAGCAGGGAGCCTGCTTGCTCCCCCATCCCGCGCTCTGCCTGCCCCTCTGCCTACTTGTGATCTCTCTCTCTCTCTGTCAAATAAATAAAATTTTTAAAAAATATTTTATTTATTTGACAGAGAGAGAGAGATCACAAGTAGGCAGAGGGGCAGGCAGAGAGAAGGAAGCAGGATCTCTGCTGAGCAGAGGCTTTAACCCACTGAGCCACCCAGGCGCCCCAAATAAATAAATTTTTTAAAAATCTAAAAAAGGAGCACCTGGGTGGCTCGGTGGGTTAAGCCTCGGCCTTCGGCTCAGGTCATGATCTCAGGGTCTTGGGATCGAGCCCCACATGGGGCTCTCTGCTTGTCAGGGAGCCTGCTTCCCCCCCTCTCTCTGCCTGACTCTCTGCCTACTTATGATCTCTCTCTCTCTCTCTCTCAAATAAATAAACAAAATCTTTAAAAAAAAATCTAAAAGAAAATAAAAGATATGCAAAAAAAAAAAAAGGTGCTTCAGAGTTTGCATATTTTGGCTTTAGTACAACCTGTGTGGGCTCTCAGTTCAGCTCCATTCATTCTTCTTGTGCATGTAATTCTAAGATGTGTAGTCAACTGATTTCTAGCCAAACTGGTAAAAACCAGTACACAAAAAGGCAGGAGATGAGCGCAGGCAAACAGATGACCCTAAGAGGAAACAATTGGCTGCCCATGTGACCAGTGCTATCTGCAAAAATTAAGCAGAAACACACGGGTACCTCCAGACACTCGTGCTGCCCAGCGCGGCTCCGGCCTGGCAGTCTCCATACAGTCCTCCAACAAAAGGGTTAGCTCCTGGCAAAGCACGGGGCTTCCAGACCTGCCAAGGCACCAAGTCTCACTTCTGTCCTGATTGGTCACGCGCTGGCCTTCTCAATGTTAATAATTAGAATACCTCTCAGGAACATCAGCTTATATTGCTTTAATAACTAAGCTAGCCAATCCCCGCCCTCAACATCTAAGAAATCAAAAAATATACCAGGGGTTGTTTCATGTAGGGAGAACAGTCTTATATAGTTATAGGCCCAGGGGACATTTAATAGGTGATGATGCAAGATAATTGATTTTCCTCTCAGTGAGTCTCAGTCATTAGGAAAAGTTTAATTATGTTTAGCTAAATCTGTTTAAGAAAATAGGCATGATTGTAATACATTTGAGAAGTTTTAATCCAAAAGAGACTGTGTGTTGGTACTTATGTAGAATGGAGCCTTTAACCAGCTAGAAAGTTCACTTGTTGAGCATGACTCATTCTTTAGGATTCCTGAGCTAGCTCTTCTGAATGAAATGGTGGCCCATCTGTATTACTATAACCAGAATGTGCATTCTTCTAGGCTAGTCTTATGCAAACCTGAGCATTGGCTCACCTGGGCTGACCACTCCTCCCTGCTCACCAGGGTTGACCTTGTCTCTCCGCTCACCTGGGTTGACCTCTTCTCCCTGCTCCCCTGGGTTGACCACCCCTCCCAGCTCACCTGGGCTGATGGTGCTTCCCTGTTTACCTGGGCTGATCACACATCCTTGCCTCTTCCTTTCCTTTGCCTCCGTGGGCCTCCGTCACGGCGCTGTGGTGGCACTGAGGAAGAACAAAGCTCCCTTCTCATTTTTGATATGGTATTACTTTGAAAATGGCATACTTGTCAGTTCATCTCAGCCAGTCCCTCAAGCCATAGGGCTAGAAAAACAGGAGTTTAGAATTAGACACAGCTTTGATGAGCCAGAGATGTGGTCTGATGATGGCAGAAGCGAGTTCAGAGTCGAATGTGACAAGTTAAAATGAAACAAATCCCGAACCAAAACAAGCAGCATGCTTCGCAAATACAAGGAGGAAACTCATGTTCAAAGTGAATGGAAAATTTTGTGGTTGAAGAAGACAGTGAGTCAGGGGACGCCTGGGTGGCTCAGCGGGTTAAGCCTCTGCCTTCCGCTCAGGTCATGATCCCAGGGTCCTGGGATCGAGCCCCGCATCGGGTTCTCTGTTTGGCGGGGAGCCCGCTTCCTCCTCTCTCTGCCTGCCTCTCTGCCTACTTGTGATCTCTGTCTGCCAAATAAATAAATAAATTCTAAAGAGAAAAAAATGTCTAAAAAAAAAAAGAAGACAGTGAGTTAGAGTGTAGGCAAAGAAAGGGACCCTGCTTGACGGTGTTGACGATGTCATTAGAGTCTGCCACTGAGAAGAGGGAGGGACCCTCTTTCTCTAGTAAGATGCGCTCATTAGCAGGTGGGTCCCGGCTGGTCCGACCACTCGATTAACCCAATTACTCACTCTAACCGGCTGTTGTCCACGTTAGCCAGCGGCACAGATTCCCAGCCCTCCCCGGTTCTTGCCCGAGCCAAGGATTCAGAGAAGGATGGCTGCTTGGTGAGGTTGCTAAAACGACAGACTCACGTGTGCTTACTGGAGGCCTCCGTGGGGCAGCAAAAGGGCCGGGGCTCCCTGGGCGTCCCCAAAACTCTGAGTGCAGGACAGGGGAACCCGTGGGAAATGGAGTCATGGGGAGTAACCGACGCCCTCCCATTCCTGGGCAGTGGCTGTGGACACCTGCTCCCTGAGCCCTCCTTCCTGTGAGGACGGGTCCTGTCTCCTCACACTGCCCCGTGCCCCCCACTCCCTCCCTCTCTCTGCGGGCTGCCCCTACCCCTCACTCAGCCTCCCTTTCCCTCCTGCCTCCCCCGCTCGGGCTCTGCACCAGCAGCCGCCGCCGGCTGTGACTTTGGGGCTCCCTCTGTGCTCCCTCTTTCCTCGAGTCCCACCTCAGATTCCCAAGAAAAACGCTTACACGCCTGGTTCGTGTTTCCCTGCCCGCTCGATGTCAGGGGTCCCTGGCCTTGGGGAAGGTCCCCAGCGTCCTTGCTGTCCTCAGGAGAAGTGGGGTCTCACCCAGGGCTGGAGCCCAGCAGGCAGGACGTGACTCTCTTTGCAAAGACTGGAGAGCAAGCTTCTAATTTCTGAAAACGTGTAAGAGAGTTCCAGCAGGGGGGGGATGAGTCCTTCATTTTCCCTCCAGCCCCTCACTAACGGGCTGGCTTCCTTTCTTCGTAAAGTGAGGGATCTGGGTAGAAGGTGCTGCCAGTGGCCACACACAAGGAGGGAGGTCCTCTCGTGAACGCTTATTCAAGGTGGGGAAACTGAGGCATAGAGGGGGTGAGTAACTTGCTCGGGGTCCCACACAGCTCATCAGTGGCAGAGCAGGGATCGGAAGAACCCTTGCTCTTGGCCAGAATCCTTTCGCGCTGGCGCGGAGTGGGTCCAGCATCCTCTGGGCTCCAGGGAGGGGGCGTGTGACGAGCTCGGGGAGGGGGACGGGGTAGCGCTGCTCTCCAGAACAGGATGTCCTCTGTGTCCGGGCAGAGCCCCGTGCGCCCTGGGGGATGCTGCTTGCTCTGTGCCTTTGCCCTCTTGGAAGGGCATGGGAAATGCTGACCTGTCAGCAGGTATAAACTCAAAAGTTTCTCCCTCAGCGGGTTTCAAGGACTGTTTACCCAAGGAGACACGGAAGGATTAGGCACACCGCCCATCCAACCCGTCTGGGTGTGACTGGGCCCATGGCAGCTGTCAGAACAAAGGCTTCCCCTGGAGAAACAGGATGCCCACACGGGCTCCATGGCCCCGAGGAATGCCCTGGGACGTGGGTCCCGAGCTGGGGCTCCAGGGTCCACAGGTGATTCAAGAGCGAGGCCAAGAACAGGGCCTCCAGGTGGGACTCTCTGGTCCATGCCCAAGCCGGGGGGTGAGGGCCAGGCAGGCCATTTCCAAGGACAGCTGGCCGAGGCAGCCCAGGTCTGCAGGGGCAGCCTCTGGGCACTGCTGAGATGGGCAGGAGATGCCAAGCCGAATCTGGCTAGGGCTTTCAGGGGACGGCCCTCACCCATTCCCAGAGTCCCCGCTTGCCAGGATCAAGGGCACAGGAAATGTCATTGTCCCTGGAAATCCTTCCCATCCTGCCTCTCTCTGCCTTGGGCCTTTCCCCTGTCCTGTGGGCACTCATCTACAAAGGGTGCACTGTGTGGTCCTTCAAGGGAGTTTTCATAAGTTAGGACATGGAACAACCCCAAGCGTGGGCTCAGCACACGTGGCGATGACACCAGCGGGCCTGGGCGAGCGCACGTCACCTGGCCCGTCACCAGAGTCACAAGGACCATTGTGGGAAGGTGTTATTGTTTTAGTGGGCGCAGCGGAGGGTGGGTCAGTCAGCGAGACTGGGTAAATTGTTATTTACAGTTTCTGAGCTTTTAAAAGAAGAGCGCCCCAGGATCAGCGCGATTCCAGACCCGTGGCACCATGATGGCTCTGGTGGCTCTGGTGGCTCTGCTCTTCCTGGGGGCCCAGGCCCAGCACGGGTCTGAGTGGAGCTACTCAGGTAAGCGCCCCCCTTACACCCGCTGGGTTTGTGCCTTTCCTTGTCACCCTCACCCCTGCGGGAGCTGCCCTGTCCGCCTACAGAGAGTGTGCGGAACTCAGACCTCCAATCGGGGACAAGGGGAGCTTGCTCTCCCTTCGTGGACAACCAGGTCTTGGTCGGGGATGCCCAAGATTCCCCGGCAGGTGTTTTTGCCTTAGAACCTTTCCTGGCCATGCTCCTGGTTGGAAGCCCGCTTGCCGCCACTGACTGCAAAGCCCTCTGCTTTCTCGGGCTCTGCAGTGGAGGAGGAAGTTGCTAGAACAGGCTCCCTGCCATCTCACAGAGGTCGCGCGGGTTTGTGGAGTTTTCTTCTTGGAGAGTTCATGGTCTCTCTGGAAGTTTACCCAGAACATCCTGACTTCCTGAGAACCCAACACCTTTGCACAGCCTCCGGGGCTGCCGCCTCCCAGTAGCCATGACCTTGCTAAGGTCCAGAGCTGCACATCTGGACCCGAGTCACCCCCCCCATGGGGTGGTGAAGAGAGCTCCTGCCCTGCCCCCCTTTCCCTACACTGCACCCAGGGATCGGGCTCTGGAGGACTCTCAGGGCTGCTGACTGACTTACTCTCCCCACGGTGCCCCCACCAGCTTTGGACCCCAAGGGAAGCATATATTCATGGTGGATGCGTGTCTTGTTGAGTTAAGGGCAGCAGAATTAGG
Organism: Mustela nigripes; assembly: GCF_022355385.1. NCBI lineage: Eukaryota > Metazoa > Chordata > Mammalia > Carnivora > Mustelidae > Mustela > Mustela nigripes. The sequence goes on from NC_081570.1 coordinate 6,022,117, forward strand.
GACATCATGGGTGGCTCAGAGAGTCCGGCGTCAGAGGGCAGGGCGTCAGCTGTGGCCTATGGCTCCGCTCTGGAGCAGAGGAGGCCACACGTGGCCAGAGCCGTGGAGGCCCTGGAGTTCAGCTTCGTGCAGCTCGTTGGTACGAAGGGTGGTTCAGAAGGATAAGCAAGAGAAAGACTCCAACAGGCAGGTCTTGTCCTTCTCGGGCTCAGCCCAGCCCACGAGACCGCAGGCCTTCCTGAAAGCCGTCAGGGGCCCAGCAACACTTGGGGAGGCTACTTCAAAGGCCTTTTAGGAATCCTCGGGAAATCTGCAGCACAGCTAGGGACACAGGCCAAAGCCTCTTGATCCATGCAGGGGCTGTGCTCGGGGCCACCGGCCTTGATCCTGGCATCCCACCTCTGGGAAAGAATTGTTTAAATACTGGTTTGTAGGATTAAATCGAGAAGAGCAGAGAAATAAAAAATTGACTTTTCTGTTGATTGCAAAACCAAGCAACTGTGAGGGGTCCCCAAACAAACACCTTCCTTAAAACAAGCCAGGCATTTGCCATACAGCTACTCCCTAACGGGGGGAGAGCTTGGATTCCCGACTGCGAAGGTGTGGGCCCATTATAGCGACGAGCTTTCTTCCTTTCCTCCCTGGAATGATCACGCACTCTAAAATGAGACATTTCCTTACTTTGGTTTTTTTCAACGAATCACTTTGGTCATCTTTGAACCTGATGCTTTACCTTCTTGTCCTGAATCCATAGGTGTAGGCAACCTGGGGGTCTCTACCCTACTGAGACCCAGCGCACGGGGCTGGAGCAAGGAAACAGTTGGGGGGGGTGCTGCAGAGGGAGCGGGCGCTGCATGATTGTTGGGAGAGGGGAAGGAAAGCTGTGCCATTAGAAGAACATGGGGACTGCACCCCTAAGAGTAATTCAGTAACACCAAGCCCTGAGGAGCCTTCTAGTGCATTTATCCCCATTCCAGGGGAAAACCAAGCTACATAAATATAAATATTAAAAAATATAAATATATATATTACATAAAATATATATAATATAAAAATATGAATCATACAACATATGTTATATATATTAAATATAGATTTAATAGATTTAATATAATATATACAATATATTTACTATAAACATACATATAAAAATATAAACATAAAAATATATTAAAATTTATATATTAAAGACCTTTATTGTTTTCCAAACACCAACTGTTCTTGGTGCCAGTGACAACAGGGGAGTTTGGAATCCGGGTCACATCCCCGAGACACCAGGTTCTACGAAGCAGATTCTGACTTCTAGGGATCAGGCTCTGCTTTCTATTTTTTTTTTTTTTTTTAAGATTTTATTTATTTATTTGACAGAGAGAGATCACAAGTAGGCAGAGAGGCAGGCAGAGAGAGAGGAGGAAGCAGGCTCACCGCTGAGCAGAGAGCCCGATGCGGGACCCTGGGATCATGACCTGAGACGAAGGCAGAGGCTTTAACCCACTGAGCCACCCAGGCGCCCCAGGCTCTGCTTTCTAGAAGGTAGACCTCTAACCTTGATCCTGGCCTCCCGCTGGGCAGGCCCTGCGGTGCGCTGAGCCCCTCCAACTCTGACCCCCTTGGCTCTCTCCTATCACAGAGGGGGCGCTGGATGAACTGCATTGGCCAAGGGAGTACCCCACCTGCGGCGGGAGGAGACAGTCCCCCATCAACCTGGAGAGGAGAAAAGTTCAGTACAACCCTTCCCTGAAGGCTCTGAACCTGACAGGCTACGGGGTCCAGGAGGGCGAGTTCCGCATGATCAACAACGGCCACACAGGTAAGGGGCAGGTGGCAGGACGCTGTCCCCTCACACTCAGCCCCAGCAGCAGGTGCCAGATGCCGGAGCGGACTGAGGGAGATGCAGAGCGCAGGCTGGGCGCTGCAGGCCACAGGCGGGTGGTGGCCCCCACGCCAAGCTTTGCACGGGGTGGAGGGGGGGTTTGGTGCTCAGTCTTTGGCCTCAATTCCTGGCTGGATCCTTCCTTCCGCGGGCTGACCTCTCCCCCAGCTCACTCCAACCCCGCCAGTGGGAAATGCAGCCCACGGAGTCTGTGCCGCTGACGCCAGGGACCCGCTTGTCCTCGGGGATCTGTGCCCTCGTCTGATTTTTCCATATTTTCTGCATTGAGTCTGATTGGCTCAAAATGCCTGACAGGAGGGCCCAGGATTTCTCAAAGGTTTTATTTATTTTTCTAGAGATAGATTTATTTATTTATCAGAGAGAGCGAGAACACAAGCAGGGGGAGTGGGAGAGGGAGAAGCAGGCTCCCTGATGAGCAGGGAGCCTGATCTGGATCCCAAGACTCTGGGATCGTGACCTGAGCCAAAGGCAGATGCTTAATTGACTGAGCCACCCAGGCATCCTTCAAAGGTTTTAAAAAGAGACTCTTGGGGTCTTGAATGGGTTCTCTTCTAGGGAGGAGGTAGAGGTCAGACAGGAAAAGGCTGACTTGGGTCTTGTAGACCACCCCCAGTTCAGAAGCCTGGACTGGACAACTGGAAAACCCTTGCTTTGTGTTTACTGAACATACTTTTTTTTTTTTTTTTAAGATTTTATTTATTTATTTGACAGAGAGAAATCACAAGTAGACGGAGAGGCAGGCAGAGAGAGAGAGAGGGAAGCAGGCTCCCTGCTGAGCAGAGAGCCTGATCCCAGGACCCTGAGATCATGACCTGAGAAGCGGCTTAACCCACGGAGCCACCCAGGTGCCCCTGAACATACTTTTGATTTTCCAAGTGGGCCCCTCTCCTCTGAGCCTCATGATACCCCCACCCATGGCAGGGGTCATTGTTAGGGCTGGAGGTGAGGACATTGGAAGGCTGAAGGACTTAAGGTCACCTGGTCTCTGGCGGCTGAGCTGCACCCAGGCCACTCCCTGCCCCTGGATGTCTGATTCCTCAACCCTGTCCTCCTCCTCGGACACCCCCCTCCCCACTTCCTCCTGGGCTAGGCCGACTTACTGCCCACCCACATAGGTGCCTGGGGTCACAGGATTTAGATCTCCTATTTGCACAATTGAGAAGATAAAAGCAGTTGCCCTTGATGGGTTGGTAGACCCAGGAGAGTGAAGAGCTATAAAAGCCCTCAGGCACATGTGGCCTGGATCCCTGAACTCCACAAATAATTCATGAAAGCCTGATTTTATCTTTAATGTCAAGCTCCTACTTCCAAAGTTTCTCTCTGAAGCCTCCAGCAAATTGGCAGATTGCAAACCCCCTCCCCCGTTTTTTTGGTTCAATAAACATTTATTTTGGTTCATACCAACATGAACATTAATAATTACAGTAATGGTTGGGCCAGATTAGGGGAACCTTAAGTCATGGCTCTTCCAAGAGAGGATAATTAGACCCGCAGTTCTCAGTATTTGAAATCTAAGAATTTGACCTCAGGCTTTTTCTTAAGGACTCCTTTTCTTTGTTAAAACAGTAATAATTAAATAACATTGTCAATCGCTGAAATTGCCCTTCGCCCAGTCCTTGCCCTTGATGAAGAGGGGCTACAGGTAGCAACTGAAGGCAGGGAGGAAGCTGGGTTGACCCCACCAGGACAGGCAGCCGGAAGTATCGAACGACTGAAAACCCCCACTGGTGACATGGACCTGCTGGGTAGGGCTTTGTGCTGAGGACCCAGGAGAGGGGAAGTGTTAGGAAGGTCCTAGCTTCCCAGGGGGTCCCAGCGGCTCCCTCCTCCCAGTTTGGAGAAAACCCTGGAACTTCCTCCTATGGGCTGTACTGGGTTCTCTAGAGGCTGGTAGCCTGTAGGGTCCCCAGTCCACCTGACATCATGTCAAACCTATGGGAAAGCACTCAAACAGCTCCCATTACTTAACGTTTTTTTATGTCAAGTATTTTGCAAGATTTTTAGAATTCTTTACAATTGGCTTTACATTGTCAGCAAGCTCCAAGCTTCAAGAATTCTCCTGAAGGAAAAAGGCAACAACACCACCCCACTCAACCAATTTTCAAATCTGATAACATTTTGTTGAGTAAGTTTAACAAGAAAGTTGATACGATATAATTAAACATTTATTACTTTTGATTTTGATTAAACATTTATTACCTTTTAGATCTTAGAACCTAATATACATATATGCATATACATACACACACTTATACATGTACACACTTATATATGTACATATATACGGATATACATACACACTTATATATGTACATATATACGGACTTGTATACATGTATTTTTAATTGACTTCATTTTTTTTTTGAGCAGTCTTAGGTGCATAGCAAAATGAAGAGGAAAATGCAGAGACTTCTCATATACCCTCTGCCTCCACATACATTATCCATATCACTTACCAGAATGATATATTTTTATTTTTATTTATTTATTTTTAAAGATTTTATATATTTATTTGAAAGAGAATGAGTGAGAGAGAGCATGAGAGAGGAGAAGATCAGAGGGAGAAGCAGACTCCCCAAGGAGCTGGGAGCCCGATGCGGGACTCGATCCTGGAAGTCCAGGATCATGACCTGAGCCAAAGGCAGCTGCTCAACCAACTGAGCCACCCAGGTGCCCGAATGATATATATATATATATTTTTTTTAAAAGATTTTATTTATTTATTTGACAGAGATCACAACTAGGCAGAGGGGGGGGGAGAGGGGGGGGGGGGAAGCAGGCTCCCTGCTGAAGCAGAGAGTCCGATGTGGGACTCGATCCCAGGACCCTGGTATCATGACCTGAGCTGAAAGCAGAGGCTTAAACTACTGAGCCACCCAGGCGCCCCGAATGATATATTTTTAAAAGATTTTATTTCTTTATTTATTTAGAGAGTGAGCAGAAGGAGGGGCAGAGGGAGAGGGAGAAAGAATCTCAAGCAGACTCAGGGCTGAGCATGGAGCCCCATATGGGGCTCCATCTCACAACCCCAAGATCATGACCAGAGCCAAAATCAAAAGTCAGTTGCTTAACCAACTGAGCCATGCAGGTCCCCCAGAAAAATACTTTTTTTTTTTTTTAAATCAAGGATGACTCTACCTTGACACAGTATAATTTGGTCCAGAGTTTGCCTTAGGGGTCATTCTTTTCTTTCTTCTTTCTTTCTTTCTTTCTTTTTTTTTTTTTTTTTAAAGATTTTGTTTATTTATTTGACAGAAAGAGATCACAAGTGGACAGAGAGGCAGACACAGAGAGATGGGGGGAAGCACTCCCCACCAAGCAGAAAGCCTGATGTGGGGCTCGATCTCAGGATCCCAGGATCATGACCCGAGCTGAAGGCAGAGGCTTTAACCCACTGAGTCACCCAGGTGCCCCGGTCGTTCTTAACTTACACATTCTATGGGTTTGAACCAATGAGAATGACAGTATCCATTGTTACAGAATCATACACAGTGTTTTCATGGCCCTAATTGTCCCCTGTGCTCCTGTGCTCTGCCTGTTTATCTCCCCCTCTACCCCAGCAGCCACAGACCTTTTGATTGTCTCCGTAGTTTGGACTTTTCCAGAATGTCACAGAGTTGGAATTACATAGTAGGTGGCCTTCTCAGATTGGCTTCTTTCACTTAGTAATGCATTTAAGGTTCCTCCATGTCTCTTCATGGCTTGATAACTGATTTCTTTCTTTTTTTTTTTTTTAAGATTATTTATTCATTTGACAGAGAGAGAGAGATCACAAGTAGGCAGAGAAACAGGCAGAGAGAGAGAGGGGAAGAGGGCTCCCTGCTGAGCAGAGAGCCCGATGCGGGGCTCGATCCCAGGACCCTGGGATCATGACCTGAGCTGAAGGCAGAGGCTTAACCCACTGAGCCACCCAGGCACCCAATAGCTCGTTTCTTTTTAGCGTTGAATAATATTCCGTTGTCTGGATAGACCACAGTTTATCCATTCACCTACTGAACGGGCATCTTGGCCACTTTCAAGTTCATCATTCAGTAATTACGAATAAAGCTGTCATAGACATCCAGGTGCAGAGTTTGGTTTTACCACTGGGTAAAGACCAATGAACGTGATGGTACGGCTGCGTTTAGCTTTGTCTTCCAAAGGGACCGCACCATGTCGCGCCCCCACACGCCCTGCGCGAGCTCCTGCCCGCCGCGCCCTCCCAGCATTTGCTGTTGTCAGTGTCCTGGATTTGGGCTGTTCTGATAAGTGCACGTGTATCTCACTGTTGCTCATTTGTATTTCCCCGATGACCTACAACGTGGAGTCTCCCTGAACCTGCTTATTTGCAGTCTGTGTGTCTTTGGTGAGGTGTTTGCTAAGGTTTCCAGCCCATTTTTTTTTAAATCAGGTTGGTCGTTTTCTTATTGTTGAGTGTTAAAGGGTTCTTTGTACATTTCGGCTAGGAGTCCTTCATCAGATGCGTCTTTTGCAAATATCTTCTCCTAGTCTGAAGCTTATCTTCTAAGTCTCCTCATAGTGTCTTTTACAAGATAGAAGTTTTTATTTATTTTTTTAAAGATTTTACTTATTTACTTGAGAAAGAGGGGGGGGGAGAGCACAAGCAGGTGGAGCAGCAGCAGGAGAAACAGACTCACCGCTGAGCAGGGAGCCTGACGTGGGCTCGACCCCAGGGCCCTGCGATCATGACTCGAGCCGAAGGCAGATGCCTAATGACTGAGGCGCCCAGGCGCCTCTCTTCGATGACTTTCAATAGGAAGACCCGGCTAACAGAATAGATGCTGCTTGTCCTTGTCCCAGACCTAAATTATGTACATCCTCATAGATCTTTTCCTAGGTCACTCTCTTCTCTCGCCCTCTGGAGTCTCCCTTTTCCCTGGCTCATTTCAGAATGTTCAAATGTCTCTGAGGCCTGAACCGTTGAAGCAAACAGCAGCTAGGTGACCAGAGGGACCTCCCTGGGGCCAATCTGTAGGGCACCGGGCAGGAGGAGGAAGTGGGAAGAGTAGCCCGTTTTCCTCGGCAAGAACTTAACACTTGAACGCATCCACTGATCAGAACAAGTTAAGCCCCAGGCCAGGGGTCCGTGTGTTTCCTGACTTGCTGCAGAATGTGATCTCTTGTCTTCCAAAGAGAAGTGGAAGCCTGTAGGTGATATCCTGTCCCCACCATGACCCATTCTTGGCCTGGTCTGCCTCCCCCACCCACCGTGTGATCTTGTGCCTCTGAGCAAGGAAGGCTTTCCCCCTCCCCAGGTTGGCCTCCTTGTCCATAAAAGCACTGAAGCTGACAGGGGTTTTATGGAGTGGAGTCGGCTGTTCTTTTATTTATTTATTTATTCATTCATTCATTTTATTTATTCATTTATTTGAGAGAGAGAGAGAGAGAGAGAGCGTGCGCACGAGCCGGGGGAGGGGCAGAGGGAGAAGCAGCTCCCCACTGAGCAAGGAGCTCAGTTGGGCTATTCTTAAAAAGCTACCCAGGATGATGATATTTAACACCTCAACTTGGCCTCGCAAACAGTGCTCTGGGAATAAAAGTCATCACACTAGTCCCCAGAGGTCCCCCAACCCCCCTTCCTATTCCTATGCTGTGGGCAAATCACAAAACTGGTCAGAAGCCGAGAGCGGGATTCTGGTTTCCACACCCACTGGTCATATTTTCTAGGGCATCCTCCTTCCCTAGGGCTGACAAGCTGGCCTTGTCACCCCCTCCCCTGGTGGTCCTGCCCCTGACCCCCGAGTCTGGGTAGAAGGGTGAGGACCCTGATGTGGGTGCCTGCCCAGCCGGGCTCTCCCAGCCTGCCCTGTGTGCCGGTCACCTCCTCCCCGTGAGCGACCCTGCTCAGGGCATCCTAAGCCGGCGTGGTCTTGGCTTGCTCCATGAGTGTGCAGGGGAGCGGGGGAGCTGCCTGGCCGGTAGACCCGACCCCTCGTGTCTGTGTGCACCGGCCGCAGCCCTCTCTCGTCTTCTCTCCCAGTGCAGATCAGCCTGCCTCCGACCATGCGCATGACGGCCCCCGACGGCACCCAGTACACAGCCGAGCAGATGCATTTCCACTGGGGTGGAGCGTCCTCAGAGATCAGGGGCTCTGAGCACACCATCGACGGCATCCGATTTGTGGCGGAGGTACTCTGGGGACCCCAGCCTCTTTCTTCTTTCCAATCCCACAGTCACTTTCCTTATGCAAACAGCCAAAGAGACTGCATGGTGACTGTCCAGTCACCCTAAGTTGATTTTTTTTTTCATTCATTCACAACCATTTAGTGATCTCTGATATGTGTCAGGGATTCAAGCAGGGTCCCCGCTCTCACAGAAAGCACAGTGCAAGGCATGAGTTTACAGCCCACAGAACGGGGCAAGCCCTCTTGGTTTCAGCTGAATGTCTTTGTGTTAGATTTTCAGGGTTCTCTCTCTTGCATAGATCTGTCCTTAAGATGACCATGGTTTACAGTGTCCTCCAGAGCAAGGTATCTCATGCCCACCCCTGGGAGATCACAGGAGAACCCAGTGACCTCAGACGAGCCCTCCGGACACTGCCAGCTCATCTGCCTGGAGGGTGGGGTCAGGGAAATGTCCTTGAATTGCCATCTCCCCAGAATCCCACTCATTGGAGAACTTCCTGGTCTTGATGGATGGATCTCAGACCCAGAGGGAAGGAGGTCAGAGTTGTTTAGGAGGGACAAGCTGAGGCTTTGGGTAGAGAGCACCTTTCTCTTCATTCTTCCCTGAACACCTGAAGCTCACGAAGTCTGTAGGGACCGCCCTTGACTTAACCTTTCTTGCTCCCACAGATTCACATTGTTCACTACAATTCCAAATACGAGAGCTACGACAGAGCGCAGAGTGAACCAGACGGCTTGGCTGTGCTGGCAGCCCTCATTGAGGTAGGCTGAAGTGACACATGTGACATCAGAGACTGGTGTCGCATCAGGTGTAGACAAAGGGTCTTCCCTCCTCATCTGCTACTGAGCTCACCGTCCTTAAACAACTCTGACTCAGTGAAGCCCCTGTTCACAGACACTGTGTTCCCTCTGTGTCCCCAGCCCCGGGGATCTTGGGTGAGTGCGACAACTGATTTAAAGGAGCTGGGATCACAGCGTGGTTGGCCAAACATAAACTGGCCGGAGGGGAAGGGGAAGCTGGCCACCTGCCAGGTAAATCAACACCTGCTTTTCTGCTTTTCTCAGAAGGTCTGGAGGGTGGGACCTGCAGCTAGGTGGCGGGAAATGGTCATGAGTTCAGTCTCCCCAAACAAGTGCTAAGTTGGATAAAATGGCCAAAACCAACCATATCTCTGTTCTGGAACTGGACCAAAGTCAAACAACAAATCGAGGCATTTGTTTGTGAAAAGTGGCTAGAATTTTGAGTTAGAACAGTGGGGCTCTTCCTAGCCCCAACCTCCAGCTTCGTCAGCAAGGTCTTTTTCCTGGAGCAGGCTGGACAGGGAACCCAGCAATCTTACTGCCTAGAGGTGGATGACTCACTTGATTTGGAGTGTGAGTTAAAAGCCCATGCCCCAGGATCTATCAGTAAAGGTAATAGAAAGTGAAAGTTGTGGCTGACCTGCTAAGTGGCTGACCTCTGGATGTGTTTTGCAGCTCATCCAGATCCAGCAGCAGAGGGTGCAAACATGATGGGCTTGAGGGGTAACAAGAACTTCTGCTAAAATCGTTGACTGACCACAAAGCTATGTTGACCATATAGGTAGTTCCTAGAGGGCCCTAGGAATAAGATTTAAGAACAGAGCCAAGACATCAGCTGCTGTGTGTGGCTGGGGAGACCCATCTTGCAGATGAAGTGGAAGAAATTCCTAAACGGATACACAAACCAACAAAAGAATTTTTTAAAAATCAGAAATCATATTTACATCCTATATTACTTAAATGTTCAGTTTTCAAAAAAAAAAGTTGGACATGCAAAGAAATAGGAAAATATGATCCACATTTAAGAGAAAAAACAACAGCCAACAGGTAATGACTCTGGTGGACTCAGGGACTTATCAGATAGGATTTTCCCAACAACCATCATAAACATGTTTAAGGACTTAAAAGAAATTGTGTTCAAAGAATTAAAGGAAAATATAATGACAATGACTCAAAAAAGGGAAACAGAAATGACAAAAATGCACAAGTGGAAAGTCTAGAGTTGAAAAATATAATAAATAAAATGAAAAATTCACGACATGGTCTCAAAGCAGAGATGAGACAGCAGAAGGAGTCAGTACATTTGCAGATAAATCAAAGAGGAACAAAGGAAAAGGACTGAAGAAAAATGAACAAAGCCTTAGAGATTCATGGGAACAAGATCACACAGCCCAACATATACATAGTGGCAATCTGGGAGAGGAGAAAGAAAGTGAAAGAAAAAAAATGGAAGAAATAATGGTCCCATTTTCCCCCAAATTTGGTGGGAAAAAAAAATTTACAAACTGGGAAACTGAACAAAGCCCTTGTCTGATCAGAGTCAAACTGTTGAAATCAACAAGACAAAAGGACTTTTTATAAATAGGATACTGACGTACAACTAACAGCCAACTTCTCATTAGAAACAAGTCATCAGGGCCCCTGGGTGGCTTAGTGGGTTAGGGCCTCTGCTTTCGGCTCAGGTCGTAATCCCAGGGTCCTGGGATCGAGTCCTGTATCAGGCTTGCTGCTCGGCAAGGAGCCTGCTTCCTCCTCTCTCCCTGCCTGCCTCTCTGACTACTTGTGATCTCTGTCAAATAAATAAATAAAATCTTAAAAAGAAAGAAAGAAAGAAAGAAAGAAAGAAACAAGTCATCAGAAAGCCATGGAATGTCAACCAGGAATCCTAATCCAACTAACACCCTTCAACAATGAGGCGAAACAAAGGCATTCCCAGATACAGAAAAACTGAGATAATTGCTAACAGATCTGTCTTACAAGAAATATTACCCAAAACCCTTCTGGCTGAGAGGCAATGACATCAAACAGTAACTCAAATCTGCAGAAAGAAATGAAGAATGCTAGAAATGGTAACTATAAAAGACCGTCTAAAAATGTTTTTGTCTTGTCTTTAAAAGATTTCTTTTAAAAAACCCATCAGATTGTTGAAAGGAATCATTACACCACTTATTGTTGAGTTTACGATGTAGGTAGATGTAATGTCAATGACAAAAGTGAGGAAAATAGAAAGAAATAGAGCTAGCTTGGAACAAAGTCCCCATATTTTATAGGAATTAAGTTAGTACTAACCGGAGGTAGGCTGTGATAAGTTGTATATTGAACAGTAGGCCCCCCTTACCCCTGGTTTCCCTTTCCCAGGGTGATAGTTACCCGTGGTCACGTGCAGCCCAGAAGGAGATGTTCCTTCTAGTGATGTTTACTCCAGGAACCTAATGCTAGGTCACAGTGCCTGCGTCATTCACCCCCGTGACCTTGTCACGCAGGCAATTGATCAAATGCATCATCCCAAGAAGAGTGAGTGAAGTACAACAAGAGATTTGGGGAGAGACCACATTCACGTAACTTTTAATTCAGTATATTGTTATCATTGTTCTATTTGATTATTAGTTTATTGTTGTTGGTCTCTTACTGCGTCTAATTCATACACTAAACTTTACCACAGGTATGTATAGGAAAACATGTAGTATTTACAGGGTTTGGCGCTACCCATGGCTTTAGGCACCCACTGCGGGTCCCTTCAGATAAGGGGGAACAGCTGTAATCACTGGAACAACCATTAATACTTAAAAATGGTTAAATTGTGCTTGGAAGGTATTTGTTTCACTCAAAAGGCTGAACAGAGGAACAAAAATTCATGAGGGACCTAGCAAAACAAATAGCGAGTGGCATTCATAGATCCAAGAAATCAGAATTCATACACAGTGGAAGAAGAATTAGACCAACACCACCGACTGAAAAGAGCCATTGAAATTCACCTTTTTCACCAAAAGTAATTTTTCTGACTTCTGAAGAGTCAACGTTCACACAAAACAGTGGTGACCTGGCAGGGAGCAGAATTGGAGCAGTTTTGGCTTGGACAGAGGCTGTCCCCCGCTCCGGCAGGAGTCCCGAGGATGAGGAACCGAGCACAGGGGACCAAGCCCTCCTCATCACAGGGACCTGGCCTGAGGTGAACCCCGCCCAAACAGAGTCCCTGGGGGGTATGGTGACAGTGACTTTGGGCCATGCCCTGAGGGCCTCACCGGTCACCCCTGAGAAGGCTCTTTCCCTGGAAGCTGTCCCAATGCTTCTGTCCTGTCTCCCTGGAAGAGACCAGTGAGGCCAGGCAGTCGGTGGCAAAGAATGCCAGACAGTCTCTCCCCACACAGCTGGGACTCCAACCGGCTGCCTCCGCCCTGCCCCCGGGCTCTGCCCAGTCAACAGGGACACCAGGATTACCAGAGGGAGGTCCCCTTTCCACTCGATGCACTGCTGTTTTTCCTCCAGGTCAAGGATCACGGTGAAAACACTTACTACAGCAACTTCATTGCCCACCTGAACAACATCCAGTATCCAGGTGAGGAAAGTCCGCAGCGGCGGCAGGAGCGTGTGGCAGGAACGGGGGGGGGGGGGGGGGTGTGGTGACGGTGACTTGGGGCCATGCCCTGAGGGCCTCACCGGTCACCCCTGAGAACTGCCTGGCCTCACTGGTCTCTTCCAGGGAGACTTTTTTTTTTTTTTTTTTTTTTTTTTTTTTTTTTTTTTTT
>NC_081570.1:6034782-6056025 GCF_022355385.1 Mustela nigripes
CATCGGCAGGGGGCGGGGCACACGGGCCCCGCCGGGGGGCCAGGGCTCTCATGCCAGAGGCTCCTGCTGTCGGCTCAGGCTGCAAACACCGTTGAGAAACCTGTTCACAAACCCCATGTGTTGATTCCCACGGTTGGAAGCCAGGGGACCACGGACAGGGGATATCTTCGCTTCCCCTCTAGCTCCAGTGAGTAGTGATGACTCTGGGCACTGGGTGGGGGGAGGGGAGAGAGAGAGAGATGTCCTCCTTAGCTTCAGGCTAAGGAACGCCCTCCCATCATTGTGCCTGGACAGGGCTGGTCTCCCTCTCCTCTGCCTCCAGAAGGCAGGATTCATGTCCGAGTGGCCACCGATCCCTACGGCCTGTGACCTGAGCCACAGCCACATCAGCTTTGACACCCTGGGCTTGTGCTTCTGACTTTGGCCACCCCTCCCAGACGGCAGGTCCCTGACTTCCAGTCCCGCCCATCCAGGGGGTCCCTTGACCTCCGACCTGTGGGCCTTCTGTTCTCCCCAGCGCATGAGTGGGGATGGGGGAGAGGCAGGGGCAGAAGCAGACTCCCCTCTGAGTGTGGAGCCTGATGACTTGGGACTCAGTCCCAGGACCCAGGGCTCATGACCTGAGCTGAAGGCAGACGCTTCACCCACTGAGCCACCCAGGTGCCCCCAACTACTGTTATTTTTATTCATAGCTACAAATATGAGCATGTATTAACACGGCCTGGAAGTCCTCAAACACTCATCTGGGCCTTTGCTTCCCCCCGCTCCAGAACGCTATTTCGCGTTTCCTCCCCTTCCTCGAAGCCCCTCTGCCCCCCGCCCCAGCTTCCCCCTTGAGTGGATCGGATGCCTTATTCCCACTTTATCTAAAAGGCGGTCAGACCCTCACTCATCTTCTTAACCCATCTGCCCCGGCCTAGCTCCACGTCCCCGCCTCTGTCGCCGTGGGCGAGAGTCCCTGCTCCCGACCCAGCCCGGCCCTCCGCACGCGCGCACCGGCCCTCCCGCTTAGGGTCCCTCCACCTGCTCGCCTCTGCTGTCCCGCAGCCCCATTTCTTACTGTTCACCTGCTGCTGGCTCGGCACACAGATCCGTGCTCTGACACCCCACGAGTCTCACGGACCCAGCCGGCCCCTTGCTAACACCCCACGAGTCTCACGGACCCAGCCGGCCCCTTGCTAACACCCCACGAGTCTCACGGACCCAGCCGGCCCCTTGCTGTCTTCCCCTCTTCCTTCCTACTCCGACGCGCCCTTGAATGTGTTGCCTCGTGGTCCTGTTCCGTTTTCTCACTCACCCTCGGCTGACCCTGACAGCCACCGTCCCTTTAAGGTCAGCCCTGTTAGATCTCCTGGCCACTTCTCTTTTCTCTTGGTTGACCTGGAGACCACGATCCATCCCACCTCGCTCTCCTGCCCACTCTCCGGCTCACCCCCAGCTGCGCTCTCTTTCTGCTCCTGCTCTCACGGTGGGGGGCGCCGGCTCTGCCTTCTCCAGGGGGCCTCATTCCGTCCCATGGCCTCTGTTGCCCTCTCTGCGCTGTGGACTCCTAAAATCTGAGGTCCTCCATGCAGTGACAGGACCACGGGGCAGGGGAGGCAAAGCAGATGCAAGAACCAGCTGGCTATTTTGCGGACCCTCAGCAAGGCCAGCAGGAGAAACCACAGGCCTGTGGTCTGAGGCGTCTCCTTGAATGCATGGACCTTAGACCTTCCGTTTCTACGAACTGATGCAGAGCCATTTCCTTTTCCAATTCAATAAATGATGCTTCTGGTCAATACTGCTCGCCGCACTGGCCTCCCTCTCAACTCTGGATTCCTCTATCCAACAGCTTGCTTGATACTGCCCTGCAGATCTAAAATTTAATATGGCCCGAACCTTCCCTACCACCCAGCCCCCAGGCTCGTCCCTAAACTGACTTCCTCATCTCAGCAAAGAGCATCATAAGCCATCCCACTGTTGAAGCCCCATACCCCAGGATCCCTGTTTGTTTGTTTCTTTTTTTAACTTAAAAAAATTCCTTTTAAAGTGGCCTCCACCCCCAGTGTGGGGTTTGAACTCATGACCCTGAGATCAAGAGTTGCGTGTTCTACAAACTGAGCCAGCCAGGCGCCCCTCCCAGAATCATTCTCGGTTTTCCACTTTCCATTATCCCTCACATCCAAACCGTCAGCGCGTCTTACTGTTTTCACCTCCCTGATTTCAGTCCTCTTGTGTGCAAGCTGAGAAGCAGGATTGCTGGGTCATATGGTAATTCAAGGGTTAATTCTTTTTTTTTTTTAAAGATTTTATTTATTTATTTGACAGAGAGAAATCACAAGTAGATGGAGAGGCAGGCAGAGAGAGAGAGGGAAGCAGGCTCTCTGCTGAGCAGAGAGCCCGATGCGGGACTCGATCCCAGGACCCTGAGATCATGACCTGAGCCCAAGGCAGCGGCTTAACCCACTGAGCCACCCAGGCGCCCCTCAAGGGTTAATTCTTTTTTTTTTTTTTTTAAAGATTTTATTTATTTATTTGACAGATAGAGATCACAAGTAGGTAGAGAGGCAAGCAGAGAGAGAGGAGGAAGCAGGCTCCCTGCCGAGCAGAGAGCCCGATGCGGGACTTGATCCCAGGACCCTGAGATCATGACCTGAGCCGAAGGCAGCGGTTTAACCCACTGAGCCACCCAGGTGCCCTCAAGGGTTAATTCTTAAAGCTGCCATCACATTGCTTTCCCTAGTGGCTGCACCATGGTCCTGGAATTCTTGACTCACTTAACTATATTACAGGGATGAAGCTACATCTATGCTCGAGAGCCCTTTAGAAGGTTGTATCTGGAAGCTCTTCCAATAACACTAAAATTTAGAATTTTTTTTTTAGCCTATTCATGGGATTTTCCACTACCAGACTCTGACACCTTGGTTTAGCGAGTCTATTTATGTCTACGTAAAAGCTGTAACCTCTTTGCCATCAAAAGAATGCAAAGTGCATTTTTGGGAAAGCAAAAAAATTCAACTCAACTCTGTGTTTCTTCGTTGGCGTCATGCTGAGCTCAGGAGCTCAGAATCATGACATGAATGGAAGAGGGATTCTCGAGATGCAGTGATGGGTACTTGAGCTGGGAGTCTCCGGACACCCTGTGGAAACTCCTCTCCCCACGCGAGCCCCCACCCCCGGGGGCTGAGCCTGGTTTCTCGGGAACCATGGCAGGAAATGCTCAGGACAAGGTGCCTGAACCCCCACTTGGTTCTGAGTCTGCCTTTCTCATCTCTATACAGCCATTTCTTTCTTTCTTTTTTTTTCTTCCTTCCTTCCTCCCTCCCTTCTTTCTTTCTTTTAGATTTATTCATTTGAGAAAGAGCACAAGAAGGGGGAAGGGCAGAGGAGAAGCAGACTTCCTGCTGAGCAGGGAGCCCGGATGCGGGGCTCCATCCCAGGACCCCCGGATCATGACCTGAGACAAAGGCAGATCCTTAACTGACTGAGCCACCCAGGTCTCTATCCACTCATTTCTAAGTGAGCCAAAACCAAGACATTTTGTTCTTTTTTGAGATTTCTTATCCGGAAGCCCCTAGCAGTCATAATTCTCTTCTCTCATTTAACATAAAGCATATCTTCTGCCCAACAGTTGTGATGACAGTTAGGCTCATGAGGACTTTCCAAGCTCAAGTTCAATGACCAGACTTTATAAGCACACCCCTCCCCCCTTATCCTTGTAGGAATCCTATTGAACATTCCCTTGAGGGTGACAGCCAGGAGGAGGTGACAGCCAGGAGGAGGTATCTGAGTGGGTCTCTCCCCAGAGTGTTTGCTCTTACCCCCTTCTAGGAAGCAGCAGACTGGGGAAATGCTTCAAACGATCAGCCTCTGTGTTCCGGTGACTCAGAAGATTCAAACTTGGGGCGGTCTGAGCCTGAGCTGTCCCCCAAGGGGCACCAGTGGCCCCTCACATTCCTTTATCCTTTGTCCCCTCTGTTAGGACAAAGCACGGTTCTGAGTGACCTTGACATTCTGCACATGCTCCCCGGGGGCATCCAGCACTACTACAGCTACAATGGGTCACTCACCACTCCTCCCTGCACTGAGAACGTCCACTGGTTTG
Organism: Mustela nigripes; assembly: GCF_022355385.1. NCBI lineage: Eukaryota > Metazoa > Chordata > Mammalia > Carnivora > Mustelidae > Mustela > Mustela nigripes. The sequence goes on from NC_081570.1 coordinate 6,038,867, forward strand.
TGCTGGCCCATCACGTGCCGCTCTCCAGAGCACAGGTAAGGCCCCCGCCCTGCCTCCGCAGGTCCCCTTCTGACTGCCTGGCTGACGAGAGCGCTTCACTACCTCTCACCTTAGTGCCAGCACCCGGGCTCCCAGCTGCTTTCCTGCCCCGGGACTGCTCTGCCTCACCCCTCCTGGCCTGGGTGACCTTACTAGTGCTTGGACAGAGATGGGCAAGTTGAGGCATCAGGGAATCCAGGGAACCCTGGGACCTTGGATGCAGCCAAAGGACTGGGACCTGACCCGGGTCAGAGAAGAAGGGCTGCATCGCGAAGGCAAACATTTGCTGAGCGGATGCTCCCTCCAGGTAACGTTCTAGGCCCTTGATGGACAGAACAAAGAGCTGACATTGTTAGCTCTTTAATATGCTAGCTGGCCTGCAGTCCTTTGAGGAGAAGAGCTGTGTCAGCCACCTTTGGTTCCCCAGCATAGCATGGGTGCACAGTAAATATTTGTTGCCTTAGGGAAAGGACAAACGTAACTGAGGTGGCAGAGGAAAAGCTGGCATTTCCTTCTGGGTCATGTTCTTCCTCAGGAACAAGTAGATCTTTTTCTTTAAATTTCCATTTCCCCAATGCAGGAAAAGGTGGAAAGAACCCTATTCAAAGATACCCACCCACAAATCTATTTGCTTCTTTTTCTCCTTTCTACTGGTGACCAAGAGATGGTTGGAAGAATGAATGGGTGGCTGGGTGGATGGCGGGGTGGCTGGGTGGGTGGGTGGATGCTCTGTTGCCATGGAGCAGAACTTGAGATCTTCTCATACTCACTTTATCAGGGTTATAGAAATAAACCCAATAAACTATGCTCCTTAAAACCACCCAGTACCTCTTCCCCTCCATAATCCACTTCATGTGGCCTGTAGATTTGGAAGCTAGAAAACTCCATATTGGATCACCACAACAAGACCCTCCACAATGACTACCGGAGCATCCAGCCCCTGAACAACAGAGTGGTGGAAACCAACCTCATGAATTTCCCTCACCTACGTAAGATCAACTCTTATTTATCCTTTGCGATTCCTTGAGTCCTGTTTTCATCCTTCTCTGGGTGGATGCATGTCTTCTGGCAATAGTAGGGGAGGGACAGTCATCTAAAGGGCAGGAGGCTCAGATGGGCCAATCCGTACAGCGGATGTGTGGGCAAAGGAGGTGGCTCATCTTCCCAGTCCAGGCAGTGATGCCAGTGAGTAGAACAGAGGAGACCACGAGGATGGACAGTTACATGATTTATTACCTACTTGGTCTTGGCCAGAGACACCCAGTAGGAGAGCAAGATGCTTAACAACATCCTGACGCTCCCATAAGAGTGCAGGCAAGCCCATCCCCAATTTCCACACATCTCCTCAAGGTGGTGTTAACTAGAGCATGTATTGTTTACTACATTTTCTTGGGGATCATGCCCCAGACACCAGGGTGCTGGAAGTAGGTATGACCAGTCCAGCCTCCCCGGGATCCTCTAACACACTGGGTCAGGCTTCTTGGCTCACCTTATTAATGTGGTTGCAAGAATGCAAATATTCTGCAATTTCCCCATCTTTATTTTGCCCGTTTCTCTGTAAAATTAGGGTGAGCTATACACATTCCCTGAATTCATTGTCTTTACAGTCTGTTTCTGCTAAACATTCCTGAGACCTTAACATCCTCGAATACGATAGAATTGATTCCAGTCAATATTGCCCACTCAGTATGACCCCCACTGATTATACATATCTTTCAAAACCTTTAAATCTCCAGACAGGCTCCCCGCCTCCCCCTCAACAAAGGCCCATTTGTGATTCTCTCCCCATCCTTCCTTCCTGGCTAATTGATTATTTCCTCTTGCATTTGTTTGCTCCTCCAGCAATACCAACAGAGGAAAAAGGACACCTGTCATAATGATCATTTCCCCGTATTACATTATATACCATAATAACAGTACCAATTCCTTCCCCAAAGGACGACATCCTCTTAACTAGGTCCAAATGCTAGCAGCCTGGCTGAAGGGACACAGACCCCCTGATCTACCTCCTTGTTCTAATCCTGCCATGTTCCCTTTTCCCTGATGAAATGTCCCATGGCTCTTGCAGTAGACAGGTACAGATTGCATAGTTTCCCCTTTGCCACACCCCAAATGCTCCTTCCACAAGGGGGGGGGGGTGTCGCTTCAATTCACCCTCAGGAGGAAACACAGAGATGGTCTAGATTTCCGCCTCTCCGACCCAGATGCCCCATGCTGCAGTTCACCTGGGTGTCCTCTGTGCCCACCCTTCTGAGACTCACCGATTAGGGTTATTACTTCAGCTCCCAGGAGATAAGAAGAAGGCCTCGTCCCCCACTTGCAGTCAGGGGACCGGAGCGACAGCCTCCCTTTGCTGCTAAGAGAACTGAGCACCATTTTGCTCCCCCTGCCCTCAGACCCAGCCTTCTAGGTAGCAGCGCTGGTCTCTGGCCAGCCCGGTTGTGTCACGCACCTGATGCCTCCTAGTTCCATTGAACCCATCCCCACTGGGTTAATATGGTCACCCCAGCAATAAGAAATGACCTGGCAAAGAAGCAAGATTACAAAAGCAAGATAATGACCAAATATAGATGTCTTGCAATTCATTTATTAGAAAACATGCATGTCCCCTTAAGGTAAGGGCTACTGAGCATCGCACGAGAAACCAAGGTCCAGCGGCAGAACCACCACCGATGTGTCAGCCCTTGGATTAAGGCAGCTTCCACGCCTAAATTCAGAAAGCGGGAAGGTGCTTGAAGCTGGTGGGACAGGACATGGAGGGCATTCTAAGGAACCTAAAATCCCCGCCTTTAGTACAGGTGTGGGGAATGTGTCTGGCTGTCCCACAAGGACCACCAAACTTCTGACCTTCCCACACGAACTCTTCTTTTCATAGTGTATAATCTAGGAGTTCCAGCTTTACATAAAAAAGCTCAACAAATGGTTCGAATTCTCGAGAAGACTTACTGAAAAGAGGAACAAGAAAGACAAATTCTAGAGATGGCGAGCTTGAAGCGGGAGGTGTGCAGGACAAAAGGGCCCTCCTCTGAGCCCACGCCCTGCCCGGCTCCTCCCCCACCCCGGCTCCTCCGAGAAATCCGGTGCCGGGATTGCAGCCTCCCCGAGGCTCCTGTTCCCGTTTCTGTAAGACTGAGTAAACCACTGTCCCTGAGCGGAAATGCGGTGGTTTAAGGGTATGAGAAGGGGTTTGTTAGAAGACACCAATGGGAATTGATTGGAATAGAAATGTAAAGGAAATGGAGCCCTAAGTATCTTCCTATCGAATCATGCGTGTTGATCTGTGTAAATTACAAAGCAGCCCGGACTGCCCTGTGGGATTTAGGTGAAATAAAATGTCTTTGGGAATTGGTCATTTGAAAATTTCTCTTTTCTGTTTCTTCTGTACCACTTCAAATATGCCTTCTTTGTCCTCCGCCCAGGGACACCGGGGATGGGACAGGGATCGAGGTGGGAAGGGTTCCAGAACCAAGTTTAGGAAGAAGGAAAGAGAGTCTTACCTTGCAACTTGCTGGTGGCGAGGTCTGGAGCCTGGGCCGGGCTGGGCGAGCAAAGGAAGAACAGAGGAGTAGGACCCCCGGGCTCGCAGGACAGACCGGGAGGAGAGGGCAGGAGAGCAGAGAGGACCTCCCTGCACGTCTCATCCTCGTGGGTCAGATGGTGGCTGGGCCTTGTCACTAGAGCCGGGTTCAAGGTCCAGTTCTGTGGCTCACGGTCACAATCGGTCACCGCCATGATCGCCATGGTCTGAGTGCACCGATGCACGTTTCTGACGGAGGCCCTTTCTCGCCACCGGCCGCTTCGCTTCCCCCCTCTCCGGCCCAGCCCCCCACCATGTTCTTCCCAGTTCCTTTGTCTGCTCTTTACTGGCTTTGTTCCCCCACGCTGTCATCCATCACCTCTGACTTCATTCACCGCTCGGGGCCGTCCTCAGAGAAGCTGCATTTCCCCCAGTTTATTGAAATGGAAGCCAAGATGGGGGACAGCCGGGTGACGCGCCCGCCATTTCCAGGGTAGAAGACGGTGGAGCCAGGATCTGAAGCTAGGTCTTTGGTATCCGAGCTGTTTTAGCTACAGAAGTCTTCCCTTTCAGGATGCCTGGGCGGCTCAGTCGTTAAGCGTCTGCCTTCAGCTCAGGCCATGATCTCAGGGTCCTGGAATCTGTCCCACATGGGGCTCCTGCTCAGTAGGGAGCCTGCCTCTCCCTCTGCCCTCCCCCCTGCTTGTGTGCATTCTCTCTCTCAAATAAATAAATAAAATCTTAAAAAAAAAAAAAAAAGAAGAAGTCTTCCTTTTCATTTATCCAAGCTTCCTTTAGCACCTGCCGCGTGCCAGGCATGGGGCTGAGGCCTGGGGTGCAGAGATGGGGCAGGGGGGATGGTTTCTACGGTGGGCACTCAAGCTCCATGAGCAGGACAGACATTGACCTAAGCCATCACCCTCTCCCTGGAGTACCACGGTTTGTGACCTCCTCAGAGGCACTGGTGCTCCGCCTGCGTTGAAGGATTTCACGTGGGGAGCCCAGTGGGCAGGCTCGGGGCACTGCGAGCCGGCAGGGACAGGGGTCATGGCTGTTTGTGCTCCAAAACGAGGGGAGAAGGAACCGAAAATTAATTAGAATGGTTATCTGAAAGGGGAGGCAGAAGAAGAGTGGGGGATGGGGCTGGAAGTTGGGCTTCTCTGAGGGCGTCCTGTTCGGTAGTTTTAAGCTTGGAACCTTCCATTTTACATCGTTATAAAACAAAACTAAATTTTATTTTATTATTATTTTTTAAAGATTTTATTTATTCATTTGACAGACAGAGACCACAAGCAGGCAGAGAGGCAGGCAGAGAGAGAGGGGAGGAAGCAGGCTCCCCGCTGAGCAGAGAGCCCAATGCGGGGCTCCATCCCAGGACCCTGGGATCATGACCTGAGCCGAAGGCAGAGGCTTTAACCCACTGAGCCACCCAGGTGCCCCTAAAACAAAACTAAATTTTAAACATCTTTTTAAATCCAGAATACTTAAGATGTGAAAACATAGTAAAATGATCAAATACATTGAGTTGGTAGCATACACAGAGAACTTTTTCCAAATTATTTAATTAATTTTATTTTTTAAAAGATTTTATTTATTTATCTGAGAGAGTGAGACAGAGACAGAGGGAGAAGGGTTGGAGGGAGAAGCAGACTCCTTACTGAGCTCGGATGTGGGGCTCAATTCCAGGACCCTGACATCATGACCTGAACCAAAGGCAGATGCTTAACAGAATGAGCCACCCAGGTGCCCCGGGTTTATTTCTTTTAAAGATTTTATTTTTAAGTGATCTCTACACCTAATGTGGGGCTTGAACTCATGCCCGAGATCGAGAGCTGCATGCTCCGCTGACTGAACCAGCCGGGTGCCCCCTCTGAGTCATTTTTATTTTTAAAATTTAATTTATTTAAAAAATTTAATTTATTTCTTTCCCCTCTGGGTTATCTTTATACATGGTGATTTTACCATCACACCTAATGGGGTAGGTATGTCCTAAGGACAAGAAGGGCTGCAAAGAAATCCAAATGGTGCTCAGGAATCTTGTCAGTATCTGGTCAGTAGTAGTATTGTTACTTTGAAGCTGCGTGTGTACTCAGTGCATGTAATTGCTACACTATGTTACTATGTGTACAGAAATAGTTAGGTTTCTGCCCTCAGTAATAATAATTTCAGGATAATAAAACAGAGATCCAAATATAAAATCGAGAAATCTAAGTAAAAATGTTGTAATCGTAAATTCAAATTGGAAATAATCAGTGTTGAGTCGATAAAATCTTTTCTAAGAGGGTTGTGCTTTACAACCCTGTGTACTTCTCAGGCCTGGAGACAACCACAAGCAGGGGCATCAGTGGACACCTTGGGCCTGGACAGTGGTTTCTCTCTTTCGCATATGGGGGAACCATGGCTCCCTGGAGAGATGCGGCTTCCAGATCTGGGGCAAGGATATACAGGATGTGTCTGGGATATCATTTTAGGCCAGAAAACAAGAAATTTACCTAAGACTACTGAAGTCATGCCCAAAAGAAGGCAGCGGCCTTCTGGAATGCTCTTGGGACACACTAAGTACGGAAAAAAATATCAGAGAAAGACTAAAACTCAATGGACCAAAACATACCAAATATATAGAAAATATAGGAGCTCATATGGTGCTAAAAAATGAAAGAAAACTCATTGGTCAATTTTGGAGGTTGCTAGAGGAACCGTTTGTTATTCTGTAAGTTGACAAATAGAGGGGAAGAAGCAAGTGTTTGTCCTGCCTTTTCTGTCCAAATTCTATCTCGGAGAAATCTCGTCGTGGGTTCCGGGCTGCTGTAATGACCACAAGCGGCCTGGCTTGAAAGAACAGAAATGTATTTTTTTCCCCCACAGTTCCAGAAACCATAAATCTAAACTCAAGGCATTGGCAGGGCCAAGGTCCCCTCTGTTCTCTACCAGAGAGCCCTTCCCTGCTTCTGCCAACTCTAGCGTCTCCAGGAGCCCCTGCCCGAGGCTTCGAGCCTCTGATCTCTGCCTCCGGCTTCACATCACCTTCTCTTCCCTCTGTGTCTGTGTCCCTCTGTCTGTCTCTCACAACACTCGCCATCAGCTTTAGGGCCCACCCAACAATCCAGGACGATTTCATCTCAGAATCCTTCATTAACCTACAAAACCCTTAACGGCATCTGCAAAGATCTTTTTTTTCAGATAAGGTCACAGTCTCAGTCTCTGGGTGGATGTATCTTTTGGGGGGGGGCACCATTCAACCCTCTACAGTTGGTGAATGGAAGGTCCTCCTGGAGCGGTTCCAGCTTGTAAATTCAAAAGGATTCGTTTTGCAGCCACAGTGGAGCGGTGGACGCAGGTGATGACCCTCATCTGCTCCCAGCACCTGAAGGTGGCAGGTAGAGAAGCTAGAGAAGGTCTTTGTTCAACAGATGGGCTGGGCAGGTCACCTTTGGAGATACATAGCAGTGTTAATATCACTCCGGGTGAAATAAGCTAACATTCTGTGCTTCTTGGACTACACAGCTGTGCCAATGAAATGGGCTGCAAAGAATTTTTTTTTTTTTTTTTTTTGAGCCTGGATCTAATTAAGCCTATAGCTATGAGCAGTGTCCAGAAAATGCAGGGGACAGAAGGACAGGTGTTCGCTGGGAAGACAAAGGCTCCATGAGGACTTGTCCTCTGCAGGAAACCCCACGTATCAGAGAAGAGTAGCTGACGTCTAATGGCGCTTGGGGACGATGGGCCGAAGGAAGGAATCCAGACCACGGAAAATAATTCCTAAAAAGCAGGAGGAAAAGGACTAGCAGCCTATGAGAAAAATCATGAACAGGGACAAGCTGACAATTTACAGGGCAGGAAATGGGAATGCCAGTAAACGCATGAAAGCACTCGCTCTCACTAGTAATTAAGGTAACGAAAATGGAAACCACAGCAAGATGCCGTCTCACACCCCCAGTCAGGCACGAACCTCGAAAAGTCTGACAGTACCAAGCACGGCTCAGGACGAGGGACCGTCCTCATCATCTGTTGGTAGAACTGTCCACGGGAACCCATGCTCTGAAAGCAGTCTGGTGATATCTATTAAATGGAACATGTCTATGCCTATGACCCAGAAATCCCACTCGTAGGTACTGACCCTAGAGAAGCTTGCGTGTGTGCATCAGAAACAAAAATGTTTTCATCAGAATTACTTGTGGTTGAAACATACGGGAAACATCTTAAATGTCTGCGAATGGGATCACATTCCATAATCATCGAGGTAGTAGAGTAGTATAGAATGAATGAACCAGAACCACACGTATCAGTGCAGAAGACATTCGCCAGCCACAGAAGCAAGTAGCAGGAAAAATACATACTGCAATATTATTTGTAAAAAGTTGAATAATCACAGGGAGTGCCTGGCTAGCTCAGGCTTGATCTCAGGGTCGTGAGTTCGAGTCCCACGTTGGGTGTAGAGATTACTTAAAAATAAAAGCTTTTTAAAAAAAGTGGAACAATAACAAAATAATTATGCACATATGTGATCTTGAGGTGGCATAAACCATAGTAAAGGGGATTCATGAGAAAAACATGAAATTCAGAACAGTGGTGCTGCTCATTACAGGGAGAGAGAGAACACAGGACTTCGCTTGCATCTGTGATGTGTTGTTTAAAGTGGGTGGTGGGTAAATGATATTCATTACTCTTTATTAATTATTATTTAATACCTTAAAAACAGAATTCCGATCACATCACTTTCTTACTCAAATTCCTCCAATGGTTTCCCATTATACTTCGACCAAATACCAAGGCCCTAATTGTGGTCTCTACCATTTGGTGCCTGACTACTTCCTGGATGTCATCTCTCCCTTTTGCTCACTGAGCTCAGGCTACAGTGTTCTTCAGACAGACCAATGCATTCCAACCCCAGGGCCTTTGCACATACTGTTCTCACTGCACTGAAGATAGGGCACAAGCTTCTGTTCTTTCTTGCCATGCTTTTTCCACCCACATCACCACAAAAGCCACCAGGCCATCTTCTGTTTTGCCCCAGAGATGGACAATGAGCTTGAGATGACACTGGTTGTCTCCTGTAACACTGTGGTGGGCTGCTTCTTCACCATTTTGCTTGGAACGGTGATCCCAGGGCTGAGCCCACATAGGATTGCTGTGTGATCCTGTTCGGGGCAGAGTTATCTGTGCATTGGGAGAAGAGCTTGCAGAATGGCCCTAGGAAGGATGCGTTGTGGAGGGGGGAGGGACTGTCATCCCAGGTAGAATCATGGAGGTCTCTAGAATCCTCTCCAGTGGATTCCTGCGCCAATGAGCCACAGATTCCCTCCAGCCACCCTGGACCCCTCCAGATCACATAATGGCCCAGGGCACAGCTCCAAGTGCAGCAATCGATGCTGGTGGGGGCTCAGCCATAAGGGTTTCAGCCATAAAGGTTGCTTGCATTTATGTTGTGCTTCAAAAGTCACCTTAAGTTCCCAAAGACCTCATCTCCCCTTGAGCCTCACGGCAGTGCCATGTGGTGGGGACTCTGACTCCCAAATTCGAGACAGGGAAACTGAGGCCCAGAGTGCCATAGGGATAGAATTGGGATACTGTGTCTTTCCACTGCCCTGTGATACCTCTCCCTGGGGCAAGGAGCAAGATCAGGCAGTTCTCCCACCAGGACTGGGAAAGGTCCAAAAATATCACGGCTTTCAGCACTCGGGAAACGATCAAGAGGACGAAAGCCCGAGTTTCAGGCACACTGGCTCCTGAGCAGACGTCCTCCGCCGCACCGTGAGGACACTGAACGCCACTCTTTCCGGTTCCCAGGCCTTCATGAGCACTCAAGTGTGGTTTCCCCCCGAGGGCGGAGGGCTTGGCTGTTTTCTGGAAAGGGCGCTCTAGCCAGGAAGCTGCTGGTATGATCAGAAACTCATTCACGCGCTAGTGTCCTGAAGCCTTACCAGGCCAGGTGCCACACTCCTGGAAGTCGCAGTGGGCAGCCGGAGGCAGGAACTCCTGGTACCGCCAAGCGAGCACGTAGCGGGGGACAGGCACAGCAGCGGGAAGGGAAGGAGCTGGAAAAGGCGGGGAGGCCCGGGCAGGCGGGGTGGCAGGAATTGATTTTCTGGGGCGGGGCCCACCGCCACCCGGCCTGGCCAACCCGCTACCAGCCCAGCTGGGACCTTTGGCCTCCTCACTGTCCAGCGCCTTCCAGGGGCTCCTGGGGGAGCAGAAGCCTTGGGCCTGATGGAGTCCCCTTGGAGACAGCAGAAATGAGATGGAGAGATAAAGGCACCAGGAAGTGACCATGGAAGGGGTCTGTCCACTCTGCAACACTTGCAGGTGTAAATTCCTCTATCAAGGTTTTTATTTATTTATTTATTTATTATTATTATTATTATTTTCTATTAAAGTTTTTGAACACTTCAGTGCATTTCAGCTCATCAGGCTAGCTCAGCTTTGACATAGCAAGAAATTGGGAATTTTGTAAATGTCTAACCCTAAAGAATTCATCTGAAGACCAGGCTGGCATGAGATTCGTGCGTGTATGTGTGTGTGCGCGCACATGCACGTACCAAGAGATCTGGAAGTTTCCACACCAAGGATTTCAATAACAGAGTCTTTTTGGGTGGGTCGGAGCATGACATTTTCCCGCCTCATTGACAAGCATCACCTCTGTGATAAGAAAAAAGTGCAGCACAACAAAAGAAAGAAAGAAAACTCTGGAATCTTCCTGCATGACCAATTCTTCCACTTTTCCGTAGTCACTTATATTCTGTTTTAATTGTATCGAAAGGTTGAAAATGAAAGTTTTCAATCATCCACTGACATTGTTACAACTTCTCTGGGAACTATAAATATTACAGTCTAGTTGTGTTCCTGCTCACTGTTCATTTAGGATTCCAGCTGTTCCCTATTACAAACAAGAGAGACGAGGAATCTGGCTGAATTTAGCTGAAAAATGAAAACAAACAAAAACGCCCAAGAAAAAAACTTAAAAGGCTTCAGGCGATATTAATTCCAGGCGGATGTTATTTCCCTCAGAGTGTCCTTGTGAACATTTTTATAAGTAAATTGCTGGGGTCAATTTTGTTCCCCCTAAGTGTTTTCCTGGCTATGGCCAAGGCTCCAAAGGGCACCTCCTATCCCAGGGACAACAGAGAGAATTTGCCCCTCCCACAGCCTCCAAACCAGCCTCTCGTGTTCGGTGGAAGAAAGTCCCCGGGGGCGAGAGGGGTCAGTCGGGAGCAGAAGCAGGAAGACGCCCTTGGTGGGCCCTGGATCCCAATGTCCCAATAAGGGGTTCTGGGTGTTCAAGATGCTCGAGACCAGTTGTGAGCAACACAGTATCCCTCAGACACGGCCTGTTACCTGTTCCAGGGTGCTCTCAGCGGGTGTTTCTCTCACCAGTGCCAGAACCTCCGACAAAGCTTTCTGTGTTGGTGCCATTTTGTGAAAACCGAGGAAAGCCAAGGACCTGAGGGCTGAGCCAGTGGGGGTGTTTGCAGAGGACGTGCTGCCCCCCAATGGCTACAGCAAGGATGGCAGGGCCCCTTGGAGATCTTCCCTCCCATTTTTCACATTGGTAAACTGAGGAACCCATAAGTAAACATGGGTAAACACGGAACCCATGAAGGTCTCAGGGTAAGTTCAGACCTATCAGCCACAACCACCACAGTGCGTGTCCCTGAACTCCTGTTCTTTCTCACCCAGGAAGGCGGGCGTGGGGCTGCCCTGGATTGTGGTCCCTCTTGCCTCCACCACCTGCTTTCTGAATAGCAAAGCACCTTCACACCTCCCAGAGGCCCAGCCCCTCCTAGCCACCCTTTTGTCACCACAGGCCTGCCTCCCCCGCCCCGCTGCAAGGGACAGGCCGGCCATTCAGAGGCCCTGGTCGAGCCCTGCTGACTTCTGAGGGCCCAGGCCATTCAGAGGGTACAGGCTGCCCTGGGCCTCCCCCCAAGTGGACTGTGGCGTTGCAGACACCAGGTCTTTCCAGGGACAGCTGCTGTGCAGAGAGAGGGAGGGTCAGTGTGGCTGCGGGTTGTGGACAATGAGCTGCTGGGGACAGCTGGACTCCTGCCCTCGGCTCCCACAGAAATTCCCCACAAGGCCTCCATGGAGCCGATTTTATTGCATTTCTGTGCTTCACAAGCACACACTCCCCGACGTGGACGCAACACTCCTTTCATTTTGTTTGCGCCTCAGAAGCAACCAGGGGAGCTGGCGGGCCTCGTTTGGACACTGGGACCAGAGACTGTGCTTGGACACACAGCCTCTTGGTGGACAAGTGTGGACTCAACTCCAAGTCCTGTGCTCCAGTCAGGCCCCTTCGGACCCCTGGGACTGGGCTCGGGAACAAGTCAGCAAGAAGAACGGGGGTGCATTGGGTGCATCCCAGCAGCCTCGCTAAAGGAGAACCCCTGGGCTGAGTTTCTGGGTGTCGGGACCTGAGCATCTTCTGAATTCGTGTTGGATGCCCCCCCGGCCCCTACTCCAGAGTTACCTGAGCCCCGGCCTGACAGCGTAACAGACAGACGCCTGTGGGTGGAAGCTGACGGGAGGGGGATCCCCACCAGTCCACAGTGGGCCACTCAAATGTCAGCCTCTGGTTTGGTGCAGACATGCGAAGAGCCTGCTGATGCACATCCTTCTACTTTTCTTTTCTTTTCTTTTCTTTCTTCCTTTTTTAAAAAGATTTTATTGTTAAGTGATCTCTACACTCAACGTGGGGCTCTAATCCACAACCCTGAGATCAAGAGCCGCACGCTCTACTCTACTAACTGAGCCTGCCAGGCAGCCATGAGGCACACCCGTCCTAGAAGCAGACAGAGATGGACAAACAGAGCACTGGGCCAGGAAAGAAAGCACACCAGATGGGACCACTAGCCCTTGTCAAGAATAAAAGGGCCCACTAGCCCTTGTCAGGGAAGGGGCCTTGGAGACACAAGAACAAGGGAACTGTATGTTCTGCTCACTCTGTCCGCCCAACCCAGTCTAGTTGGTGAGCTCCCCTCATCCTTCGGGACATGCTCTCCCCACCCCTGAGATAGTCATGGCACCTGTATCATACACATTTAAGAACAAGGAACAGAGGTGCAGGCACATTAGGCAACTTTCTTCAGGTGTCTTAGATATGAAACAGCAAGGAAAGATCTAGAATCTAGGACAGCGATTGCTCTACTCCATTTTCCATCTGGACAGAACCTGTAGGGCTCTTGTCAGAAGTTCACCATCAGAAATTAAAAATCCTTTATGATTGGGGTGCCTGGCTCTTGATTTCAGCTCAGATCTTGATCTCAGGATTGTGAGTTAAAAAAAAAAGTCTTTCAGGGTCGCAGGGGTGGCTTAGTCGGTGGTTAAGCCTCTGCCTTCGGCTCGGGTCATGATCTGGGAGTCCCAGGATCAAGCCCCACTTGGGACTCCCTGCTAAGCGGGGAGTCTGCTTCTCCCTCTGTGTCTCCCCCTCCCCCAGCTCATGCTCTCTCGCTCACTCATTCTCTCACGTAAATAAATAAAACCTTTTTAAAAAAGTCCTCGATGGTCAACAAGTTTCTCTTTGAAAATGAAAACACGACAGGGTAGGCTCATAGAGAAGGTCTAATCTCTAGCTGGCAGTGAAGTATTGCTCTGACTTGCTTTGCTCTTCAGGGAACTATTTTATACGAGACTCTTTGTTTTCCGAGATAGCAAATCCAGATCAAACCGGTTTTAGCAACAAAGGAAGTCTACTGGTTTACCACCTGGAAGACTCAGGTGAGATCTGGCTTTAAGCGCTGCTGATCCCTGTGCTCACACCATGTCATAGCACAGAGCTTCTCCTCCCTCAGCTCTGCTCTGCCCTCTGCTGGTCTTGTTCTCATGTAAGCCTTCTCCTCAGGGTGGGTCCCAGCAGCTGCAGGATTCTTCCTCTCAGCTTGCAGCCAAGGGGGAGACCTGGAACGGAGACCCTTATCCAAAGTGGGACCTTGGAGAGAAGATCTTCAGCATGAGGGAGGATGGGAAAGAAGTCCACTGGGTAACAGGAAATGGCGAGGAAACCTGGTGGTCCAGGTCTCAGACGTTGGGAGAAGCATAAAAACATGGGCCTTGGGCATTCAACACAAATTGGCCCTCTGCTGGGTTTTGGGTTCTAATGCACATGATGTGCATGTTAAAAGAATACAAAAATAAAAACAAAAGGGAAGAAAAAAGTAAACCAAAAGTTTGCCAACAACTTCAGGTGCCTGACAGGAAAAAGCACAAAAATATTTGGGGCATAAATGTGAAGATATTTACTAATGACCGGGAATATTAGGTGACATTAAGAAATTCTTTTAAATTTTGGTATGTGAAATAGAGGTATTATATAAAAATGAGGCTTTTTTTTTTTTTTTTAAGATTTATTTGTTTATTTGGAGCCAGGGGTATAGGAAGAGGGAGAGAGAATCTCAAGCAGACTCTGCTCAGTGCAGAGCCCGACATGGGACTTGATCCTACGATCCTGAGATCATAACCTGAGCCGAAATCAAGAGTCCTATGTTCAACTGACTGAGCCACCAGGTGCCCCAACAAGGCTTTAATTTTTATAGATCTGTAATATATTTCAGGATGAAATGTTATAATGTCTGTAATTTACCCTTAAATATTTCAGCAAAGAAGGAGGTGGAGGAGAGGAAATACGGCAAATTTATAAGTTTTTAAAAAAATTATTACTGGGGGTAAAAAGGATCATTACAAGGATGTGTCTAGGAGTCATAGGTGTGTGGAGCCTTTCTAGACTGAGAACAGGATGAGGGACCACAGGGACATAAGAAGTGGATCCTGGGACCCTCATGGTTGGTCACATTCTGTTCTGTCCCCTCACAGGACGCAAACAGGCTAATTGCCAAGTCGGGTAAATTGACAGGAGCCCTGATCCCTGCTCATGCCTGTTTCCCACACTGGCCCGTCCCTCTCAGAAAGCTCTCAGATCCTTCCTTCCCCAGTCACCCAAGACAGGGCTGGGTTACTGGTACCCACCGGTCTCTGTAGGTACAGACCCTGCATCACCCAAAAAAGGCTTTCACTCTGGCTCCTGTCCGGATGATGGGAACCATGGCGAAGACGTTATTCATTCGTGGGGCTCCCTTTGCTCCAGGACATGGCCTGGGGGCAGACTCTGGGACAGAAGGTGCCTGAGATGGCAGGTTGAATCTTTCAACAATGTTACAAGGTGGATATAAAGACTATTACTGTCCCAATTTTTCAGATTGGAAAATGAGGCAGAGAAGTAACTTTCCCGAGTGGCAGAGCCAGGTTTCAAAGCCATGCCGTCTGGCTCCAGAGTCCATGCTGGAATGGACTGGGATGTGTTTGGAGGTGGTGACCTGCTCGTCAGTGAAGGCATTCAAGCAGAGGCCTGATGACAACGCAGGAATGGTGAACAAGGGATCCCGGCCAGGAATCCAAAGTCCATTTCAGTATTGAAATCCATGGTCTTTTGAATGGGCAGATCTGGGGAGAGGCTAAAACAAGACCCAACCCAGAGTGAGCTTCAAGAGTTCCATGAATACAAACCCTCCCCAAGTTCACACAGGACCCACTGGCCAATTAATTGACATGCGGTCTGGTTTTCTAGTGGACTAGCCACCAAGTAAGCAGTGAGGGCCTGCCTGGGAGACACCTGGTTCCACATCTGGGGGGACAGCCCACTGGAGTCTGAACCTGGCTAGCCATGTGATCAGCCAGCCTGGAGGCTTCTCCCCCAGCCCTTCCTGATGCCCATGAGCCATGTTAGCCTCAGGGACGCTCAGGGCTGTCCAGATCCCATGGGGACAAAGCTGATTCCACTGCCCTTTCTGGGCTCAGGGTCCTCATCTGTAAAATGAGGGCAGTGATGAGACCGTCACCGAGATCCCAAGTTCTGGGACCGTGGGCTTCGGGCAAAGGAGTGGTGGCCAAGCCTGGGCTTGGAGAACAGCTCGGTCACTCTTGGTGAAGCTGAGACCAGCACAGCCTGAATGACAAAGAAACCTGGTTACGGAATCATTATATCATACCATTATACCATACTGCCTGTTGTGTACCTCATTCAGGTACACAACATATGGCAGATTGTTACTCAAGTACTTAGAACCCTGAGATCTCTGCTCACGCCCCTCCTTCTGGGAACCTCGACCTAGGCATCCTTCCTTATCTGCAGAGTCACGTTCTTAAGGCACGGGGGCTTAGGCATAAAGATTGCTGTGTTAACCAAGCAAAGTACAAAGAACTATTGTTCGTTCTCACACGAGGCACGAGACAGGGGCATGTGCAGTGACTCAGTCTGAGCCCCAAACGTCCGAACCACAATGCTGCCGAGGCCGCCCAGGGAGGGGCTGGGGCTATTACAGCTTGAAGTCCCTGGGCACGTGGCCAGGAATTCAACCCCGCTGTCAAGCACTTATTGAACACCTGCTGGAAGTGCTGGGAAGGCATACACTAAGTGCCATCTAGCACTCTGCTCTCCAAAGCTGTGCCACCTCTATGGGGTAGCTGATGGAGGGAATGCTGTTCTGTGCAAGGGACATGGGGAGAAATCCCAGGAAATTCAAGGGCTTGCTTCCAGGACATGGTGTCTGTGGCCGAGTGGGGACTAGACTTCAGGCTTCTTGATTTCCAAAATCACACCAACTCCCCACCAAATGCACAACTGCCGAGAGACAGGTGGTTGACAATGTGAATTTTAAAAAATATTTTTATTAATTATTTCTCTTATTTAAAATGTACAAATTGATATTTGGAGATATGCATACATCTATGATCTTACTACCGCAGTCAAGATGATGAACATTTCCATTATTCCAAAAGTTACCCCCAGGCTGTGAGTGACCTATTTTCTGTAACTTTAGATCAGTTTGCATTTTTTGAAAGATTTTATTTGAGAGAGAGAGAGGAGCAGAGGGAGAGGAAGAGAGAATCCCAAGCAGACTCCCTGCTGAGTGTGGAGCATGATGAGGGGCTTGATCTCTGACCTGAACTGAAATCAAGAATCGGGCACTAATTGATTGAGCCACCCAGGTGCCCTGATTTGTTTGCATTTTCTACAATTTTATATAATTGAAATAATACAGCACATACTTTTTTGGGGGGTCTGGCTTCTTTCACTCAGCAGAGTACCTTGAGATTCATGCCTTTGTAACACTTGTCCATCATTCATAGCTTTTTATAGCTGAGTGGTACTCTGTTGTATGGATATACCACAACTAGTTTATCCCACTCCTCCAGGGACACACTTTTACATTGTTTCCAGTTTGGGGCCCTTACAAATAAACCTGCTACAGACAGTTGCATTCAAGCCTGTGTATGGACAAATGTTCCACCTTTTTGGGATAAGTACCTAGGAGTGGAAAGCGGGCTCACTTGTAGACATACCATTCCATTTGTAAGAGACCAGCAAACTGGTTTTGCAAGGGGTCATTCCATTTTACAATCCTAACAGCAGTGCTCAGGGGCTTCTGTCTCCACATCCAGTCGGCACTTGATGTAGTCAGTTTTGGTGAGCTCCAGCATTCTTTTTTTTTTTTTTTTTTAAAGATTTTATTTATTTATTTATTTGACAGAGAGAAATCACAAGTAGACGGAGAGGCAGGCAGAGAGAGAGAGAGAGAGGGAAGCAGGCTCCCTGCTCAGCAGGGAGCCT
>NC_081570.1:6690393-6750499 GCF_022355385.1 Mustela nigripes
AAGAGGGGAAGCAGGCTCCCTGCTGAGCAGAGAGCCCGATGCGGGACTCGACCCCAGGACCCTGAGACCATGACCTGAGCCGAAGGCAGCGGCTTAACCCACTGAGCCACCCAGGTGCCCCAGAGGGAGAGAGAATCTTAAGCAGACTCTGTGCTCAGCAGAGCCCAACACGGGGTTCAATCTCATGACCCCAAGGTCACAACCTGAGAAATCAAGAGTCGGATGCTCAACCACTGCAGACTGAACCAGCCTGGCGCCCCGGCTCTACTCTTCAACTAGATCCTGAAAACACCACTATTTCTCCACCACCACCCAGGCCAGGCTACCACCATCCCTCGCTAGCTTCCTGTACCTGTTTCTGGATCTCCCTACTCTGGCCCCTGATTGTCCATTGTCCACACAGCAGTCAGAAAGAAGTTCTTAAAAACATAAGTCAGACCCTGCCACTTCTTTGCTCAAAACTCTCCAAAGGTTTCTTAATGTAAGATTTCTCATTGCACTCAAAGCAAACTGAACTCCATGCCTGACCTGCGAGACCCAACATGCTCTGGCCTCTGGTGGCCTCTTCATCTCTTTTTATACGCACTCCCTCCTCACTCCACTCCAGCCCCATGGGCTTCCTGGGCTCTGTCCTTCAGGCACAAGTAACTTGGTACCTCAGGACCTTTGCACTTGCTGTTTCCTTTGCCTCAGTGCTCTTCCCCAAGTTCGTGTCACAGCTCTTGCACTTCATGCCAGTGCTGGGAAAAATCAGTTCCTCAGGCCCTCCCTGACCACAGCTTCTAAAACAGTGCCCTGTGCCAGTCCCTCGGGGGGGCTGTAACCTGCTTCAGCGTGACCTATGGAGTTATATATTGTGATCTGACTCCCCATTAGAAAACACATTCTATGAACTGGGGACTTTATCCTTTTCATTCACAAATTCGCAGCACCTGGAGAGTTCCTGGGACGCAAGATGAATCCTCACTTAATACATGAGGAGCCTGATGTTCAGATTGGCGAAGCAACTTGGTGAGTCAGTGGCCCAGGGAGGAAGTGCGTGCCTCCGTGCCTTCCCCTCTCCCACACACCGCCATTCCTCCTCAGGGGAAGCCAATAACTGAGCTGCTCCAGAGCAGCTCTGGTCTCCCAGAGCATGTGGTGGCCCAGGCTTTCCCACAGAGACTGGAGCCATCCCTCTGCCCCTATCAGAATGGAACCAAGACCGAGGATTTAAAAACCACCACCAAAACAGCTCTGGGAGAGTTGGAGAGAATTCAGCATGGAACCCACGGCACCATCCCAGGAGGACAGCGGAGCCCAGGCCCCTGCCTCCTACCCCCAGCGCGCTGCCTGGCCTAGAGCCCTGCCAGATATCTCCCTAGTCCCCTGGTTCACCTAGTGTGGAAACGGGGCCCAGGTGCGTGTGAGAACACAGCTCTCCGAACCAGGCAGGGCACCATCCCACGCCCCACGCCAGCTCTGTCCCTTTAACAGAGTGCGGTCAAGTGACCGGGCAGAGAGAAATGACAACTATGCAGCTTAGAAAAGAGAAGTTGGCCCCCCGCCGGGGCAGGAGACAGACAATGGGTTCACTGGTCTGTTTGCAAGCTCAGGATGAACGCGGAGCAGCAGAATCCAAAGCCCAGAACAGGCTCCACACACCAGCACCTGCACCACCCGCAGCCGTGTCCTGGCTTAGGGAGGGCACCTGCACCGGCCCTCAAGAAGCACGCCTCCCTATGGGGGCAGGGGGCCGGGGACCCGGGGCCGCATGGTATGGAGAACACCCCAGGGGCACACACATAACCACCAGTGTCTGGACAATTCCTCTTGCTATTTGAGGCTCTAACATAAAGTCTTCCAAAGGTCTTCTCATCAATATGTAAGCACTTCAATATGCTTCCTGAATTGCCAGAACACTGTCCTGGCAGCCATCAGCTTCCAGCAGGCTCGGTGCTCACGACGACAAAGAACAGCAAAGAGGAGCACGGAGGTAGGCGCAGCCCCGAGGCTGACGTGGAAAGGGTGTACGTGGCCTATGGCACAATCCCGGCTGGAGAGATCCTAGCAGAGCCCCTCACCCTTTTCCAGGCAAGGAGGAGCTTAAAATGCAGCGACCCTGGAGCACAAGCTTCTGGGCAGCTGAGCACAGCTCAGGACCCCACCCGCCCTCTCCAGGAGAGACCCTGCGAGCGAGAGGCAGGCACAGGGCAGCGGGGAGAGGGACAAGGCCTCCCAGGCAGCTCTGATGTGCTGATCCCGCAGTTTGTGCCCGCATTCCCCCGAAGTGCCCGGCTGCAGGGGCACAGACGGAGCCCGAGAGCTCTTCCGGCTCCGGATGCTGCAAAGGCCGCTCAGAAAAGGCACTCAAAGGTGGTTGGGGAGGGAGACAGCTCTCAGGGCAGATCCTGCCTTGAAATCAACACAGGGTACGGGAAGCTTGGTCCAGCTCCCAGAGGCGGCCGGCCCCAGGCCTCACCGTCCAGGCTGCAGCCCTGCACAGATGTCACTGGAATAAAGAGGGACTCCCAGGAACGGCATCCATCTCTGGCAGGGGTGTCCCCATCACCCAACCTGGAGCCATGAGCTCCTGCAGGCCCCGCCTCCCACAAGTGAGGGGCGGGGTCTCTGAAACCCCTGCGGCCCATCGCCACAGCTTCCTGGGACTACCCAGAATCCAGGATTCCAGGATCAGGGAGCTCCTGATCTCCGAAGGGGCCTCACATCTTCCTTGTGAGAGTGAGCAGCTGGGCACTGGAAAACTCTAGAAATGGAACCCAAAACCTCAGAGGATTCAAATTCCCATGGCTGCTGGACACCAGAGATGACAAAGGAAGCTGGCTTCCAAGAAGGGCTTCCAGATAGTCCCGGGCCTCTGACCTGTCAAGCCCTGGCCACCCTCCCCACGCACAGCTGGCGGTCTAGAGAGGAAACGTGGCCACAAGCTCCAAAGGCCCAGGGCAATTCCTGCCTCCTCGCTCTGCTCCTTCTCTGATTTTCGGAGGCGGTCCTTCCTCCTGAGCCCCAGGAGCTTGCTGAGGATAGGAACTAGGGTCCGCTACCCAGCTACCCAAGATGGCAGTGGTTCAGCAACTGGCTCCTGGGAGATGAGCTAGGCAGCAAGGCTTCTGGAAAAACAGGTCCCAGACCCTCCTCCAAGGCGGGAAGTTTCCATGGGGATGGGGCTCCAGCACTGCCCTGGGCTAGGCCTCCTCCCAGACAAACCCGCTGGGTGGCAGACACTGTTTTTAGCAGCCCGGGGGGTTCTATACCTCTCTGAGCTGGGGCCCAAGGTTCCCAGGGGATGGCTTTTACCTAGAGACAGCACGATGCTGGTTGCCATGGGGACAGTGGCCACAGATCCAAGGTCCCTGCAGCCAAACCAGGCTCCAGGCTGACAACCACATCACTAGGCACTCAGGCCGCCCGAAGGTGAGCACATGGCACCAGACGTGGGGCGGGCTCCTAGCAAATGAGCTGGGCCTCCTGACCAGCCAGTGAGGGCCTCCCTGGGCTTAGGCTCCCTCGGTGGACCCTGGCACCCCAGCACCCGGGCCTGGGTCTGACCCTGCCTACCTGGGCAACGTGTGTGCACACCCACCTCCGTTTTCTCATCTGTGAATGCGACGGATCCCACCTAGCCCGCCCCCCTGACCGGCGGGGAAGACTTGGCAGCAAAAACCATCATAAACGGCTTCGGGGTGGGGGTGGGAGTGTCACAGCTTGGAGTTCTAGTACACCTGCTCTGTTCTGGTCCCAGGCAAGCTCCCTCAAAACCACCTCACGCCTTCCCGCCCTCCCATGCCCATACCCAACACAGACGCTCCCTACCTCTGGGCTTGTCTTCCCAAACGAGGTACTTGTTTCCCTCAGATTCTTCGGTTCCCCCCCTGCCCACACCAAAAATAATGTAAGCTCTCCTAGAGCAGAGAGCTTGGCTGTATGCAGAAGACACAGAATTCGGGAGAAGTGGGTGGGAGTGGCCAGGAATGACCAGGTCTTCATTTAAAACCCGGGTATATTCTCAGATTCAAGAGGGCATCAGAATCACCCCTGGGAGAGGGGGGCTATTTCAAATGCAGATTCCCAGGCTCGCCTGGCTGGCATTCTGATTCAGTAGAGCTGGGTGGGGGGCAGGAGTCTGCATTTTTAACAAATTATCCGTGGTGATTCAGGGGTGGTGGTCTGTGGCCCGTACGCTGAGAGCTCAATGCCACAGACTGGCCCTTGACCCCCACCCCAGCTCCGAGCGGGTGTCCCTTGCCCACCAGCATTCTGAATGGGACCTCTGTCCTCCCACTTCCATCTCCTCACTGATCCCAGGCCCTCGGCAGTCCGGCTCCCAGCCGGGGCTCCGCAGATACTGTTTTAAGAAAGTCACCACGGACCCTTTTATGATCAGCCCGGGGGGACCCTGATAATGACCCTGCTGCCCCTCCCCTCCTTCCAGAGCGGTACTAGGTCCCCCGCTGCCTTCAGCGCTGTGCTCACTGGGCTCTGGCCTCCCCTCACGCTGCCTGCTCCCCCCTTGCGACCTTCCCAGGACTCCCCGCCTCCCCCGGCCCACGCTCCTGCACCTGAGCTCTGATCTGGCTCCCGCCCTGCCAGACGCCCCAGGAGCTCCCCTTCCTGCCTCTCAGCTGCTCAGACCGGGTGCCTCTGGCCCTGGGCCCCGAGTCTCCAGTCCTACCCCAACCTGGTCGCCCTGCCTGCGGGTCCTGAATGTCCAGCCTCTGAAAAATAGCATCACTTCACACGTGGGTGTCCCTGCGACTTTCCAGGTCACCCCTTTGTCCTGCGACCTCTCCCCAGCGCTCACCCTAAGTGGATGACAATCTGACTCAGCCATCCCTCCCCTTCAGATCTGTGGGGACCCCTTGCAGTCCTCAGGATGGACTCTGTCCAGAGCCCACGTGCCTTTCCCACCAGCCACCACCCACCTAGCCACCACCACATCAATCTTTTAAGGGGACACAAAGACACTCAACACTCACGCT
This sequence comes from Mustela nigripes, assembly GCF_022355385.1. Lineage (NCBI taxonomy): Eukaryota > Metazoa > Chordata > Mammalia > Carnivora > Mustelidae > Mustela > Mustela nigripes. The sequence continues at coordinate 6,695,373 of NC_081570.1, forward strand.
GGGCAGGCTCCAGAGGCTTCCTCCAATTCTCCCCTCTGCCACACACGTTCCCACACATCCACCAGGGTTTCGGCAAACAGCACCTTTCCTCTGTGGCTTTCTGGGTGGGCTTCCCTCCCCTCAGGATGAGTCACACAGCGATCTGCGCCTTTGTTCATGTCTGTCCACCCTGCTGGACTGGCGGCTCGAGGGCGGGAACTGTCACTGGGCACCCCACTCGGCACATGGATGGATGGGCCAAAGAGAGCGACACTGTCCCATCTGTGCTGGACTGAGCGGACCCCTGACACCCCACTCCAAGACAGAGATCGGCCTTTGATGGCGTGTTGGGAAGTCAATGCAGTGTTGCCCGAGGGGCTGTGAGACCTCTGAGGCCCTGTTCTGGTTCTGTGCACTAGAACCCACGAGGCTGGGTAAGGAAGGGTCAAAGCAGCCCTTCCCAGGCCAGGACCAGAGGCCTCATGGGGCAACAGGCCCTGCTTTTCAGCACGCCCCTGACCCAGACTTGGGATGCTTTTTTCTTTTTTTCAAAGATTTTTTTATTTATTTGAGAGAGAGAGAGAGAGAACCTGAAAGGGGCGAGGGGCAGAGGGAGGAGCCGGCTCCCTGCTGAGCAGAGGGCCTGATGTGGGACTTGATCCTGGGACTCCAGGATCATGACCTGAGCCGAAAGCAGTTGCTTAACCAACTGAGCCACCCAGGTGCCCTGGGATGCCTTTTTCTTACTGTGACCTGGGTTATCACATACCCAATCCTTCGAATTGACTTTTCAGTCTGATTCCTGATCTTTTGGGTTCAATTTTATTATTACTAGGTTACAGGTAATTCTCATCTAAGTGTTGATTAAAGTTTAAAAAAAAAAACCAAAAAAACCCTCTTGTTCCATAAACTGGAATTCTCCCGAGTCCTGACTGCCATTACAGCCCAGAGCCTGTCATCGCCGGGAGACTCTGGGAGAAGCTGGGAGCCCCCCTGGGAGAAGGCCCAGCAGACGGTCCCCGCTTGTACAGGACGTGACTCCCGGAGGCCCGGTCTGCACAAGGATTCAGGAAAACTCCAGCTCTGTGCTCGAAGCTGGACTAGGTGCTGCACGTGTCACTGGGAACACAGCACAGATCTGGGTCCCAAAGGGCTCCTGATAATGTGACAGCCGCTACCCTGCAGAAAAGGCTGCAGGGAGCTCCGCGGCGAGAGGAGAGGCCCCGGCTGAGCCCGGAAGGAGCCAGAGAGGGCTGCGCGGAGGAAGTGCGAGAGCAGAAGCTGGAGGGCGTGGGACGCGGCTCCAGGAAGAAGGCTGGCCGTGGAACGGGGCCCCACGGTGCCAGCATCTCACCCGGGGCTCGAGAGGGCCATGAAGGGGGGAATGAGCAGAGGAGGGCAGCCCCTTGGTCAGCCGTGAAGCCTGCGTGGTGGTGGGCCCTCCCCGGTGTCACAGGCTTCCCCCGGGGTGTGCCTGGGACCACAACTATTTTAACAAGGTTCCCAGTGTAACCCTGAGACCAAATGACCTATTTTAGGCTCCCTGGCAGCATACCTTGAGCAGCAGCTTTGGCTTCCAGGGTGGAAAGCCAGAAGAGCCCTGGGACAGCCCAGCTGGCTCCAGGCTGGGGACGTTCCCTGGAAAGTCTCTTGGAGAAAGAGCATGATCAGACCGAGGCTGGAACAGACCTGAGCTGCCAGCGTGCCAGCACTGTGGCTCCTGGGGCCAAGATGGGGAGCGGTGGCAGGCCAGGGGAGGTCCTGGGAGGCCCCGGGGCAGGGCAGGGACAGAAGCCTTCTTCACAAAAGGGGCCACATCTAGACCAGTGCTGGGACACCTAAACAAGAGCCTATCCACGGCGCCGCACGAGGACGAGAGTTCTGCAAGCGCCTTGTCCTAGGGAGGCTCAGCAGAGTGCCAGTGGGGGCTGGGGACTGGCCCTCGCTGGGCACGCCATCCCCTAGCCAGAGTGTGCAGAGAACCAGCACATTCATAGGCACCTCGGGGGAAGGGCCCAGGATTAAAAGGCAGCAAAAAACGCCAAATGACTTCTGCATCTTAATTGATATATTAATTGCCTAAATCACCCCTGTTCCTCAGATAAAACTCAGTACTGCTGAAAAAAGCACATGAACTTAAAGCCACTCCTAGAATTCATCTTAAAATAAATGAAGAGGAAGGGTTACGAGCAAGGATGGATGCTGGGTGCTGGCCACACCCGGGTTCCCGCCCCCATGGCTGGGCGCCCAGCACTAGACCAACCCTCTCCAGGCCTGTCCCCTCCTCTCTGAGGCGGGGCAGTGACAGCACCTGCCTCAGGACGGTCACGGGGACTCACTGGGGTCACACTTGTGTGCTACCTACAAGGGAGCCGGCACACAGGAGGAGCTCAGTAAGTGGGTGCTGCTACTGTGATCAGCAGCAGAAAGGAGAAGGAAACACACAAAGGGGAAAGGACCGGTTCGCGAATTATGGCACAGCCGGGGGCTGCACGTTAAGCAATCACTAAAATGTTTTCTTCAAAACTGTTTTAAAATACTATAAAATAGGGGACACCTGGGTGGCTCAGGTGGTGAAGCACCTGCCTTCGACTCGGTCATGATCCCGGGGTCCTTGGCTGGAGCCCCACATTGGGCTCCCCGCTCAGCAGAGAGCCTGCTTCTCCCTCTGCCTGCTACTCTGCCTACTTGTGCTCTCTCTCTCTTTAATAAATAAATAAAATTTGTAAAAAAAAAAATACTATAATATCATCGGGGCGCCTGGATGGCTTCGTCAGCTGAAGCGTCATGATCCCAGGGTCCTGGATTCAAGCCCTGCATCAGTCTCCCTGCTCAGTGGGGGGCCTACTTCTCCCTCTGCCTCTGCTGCTCCCCCTGCTTGTTCTCTTTAACTCAAATGAACAAAATCTTTTAAAAAAATACTATAAAATTAATCATAAGTAAAACATGCATGTTAAAATGGATATTAAATGTTTATACTGTATGGTTCCAAATTTATGATGAAAATATGAGCCTATTTTTTTAAAAAAGATTTTATTTATTTATTTGTCAGAAAGAGAGAGCGAGTGAGCCAGCATGAGCAAGTGCACGAGCAGGGAATCCGCAGGCTCCCTGCTGAGCAAAGAGCCCGGTGCAGAGCCGGATCCCAGGACCCTAGGATTATGACCTGAGCCAAAGGCAGACACTTAATGGACTGAGCCACCCAGGTGCCCCAGAATGTATTTTAAAGCTACAAGCGAGATGTCTGGCTGCCCTTAATACCTCCCTAAAAGGGGAAGGAAGTGAACATGGAGACAGGGAGCTGACGGAGCAAAACCAGGGAGGGCAGAGCTGCTGCCATCACTGGTCACTGCTGAGGCCGAGAGACCTGGGTCTTCACCCCAGCTTCGGTGACCTTGTAGTTTTGGGTGCACCCGGCTGCCCGATACAAGCCTGTGTTTAAAAGGCTGATGGGTTCTTGACCAGGAGGTAACAGTGCTCGGAGCCAAGTGGTCGGATTCAGTCCGTCCAGCTTTTCTGCTGCTTCTCCCTTTCCCCGCTTTCTACAATGACTGTGCATTATCTTATGACCAGGAAAGAAGATCAACACAAAGTAGCACCAGCGATAAGAATGAACTCAGCATCCATCAAGCTCGCTTTTTGGAAGCTGCAGCTCTCGACCCCCCACACCTCCAGCTGGCTTTCTCAGCGAGGCGACTGTCCCAGAGAGGTACTGATCTCCTCTGGCTCAGAGGCAATCCTGCCTGGCTGTCAGGTCTGCTGGGCCACCCTGGGGGAGCAGGAGACAGTGCTCAGAGAATTGAGCACTTGCCTTTCTGGGGGACAGTGGGCCCTCGGACCCACAGCCTGGTCCATTCATTTGTCCAAGCGTGCCCTGGGCCTTGTGGGGGCCCAGCCCCAGAAATACGAAGGGGGAAGCCATAAGCCCAGGCTGAAGAGGCTCAGAGTTGCTCAAGAAAAGACCAGGAGACAGTGTTGGGAGAAGCACAGCTGGGGCGCATGTGTGTGATGGTAACCACAGGAGGGCCTGGCCCAGCCTGTGAGATGCAGGGGACGGCTGCGGGTCAGGGCTGAGCTCCTGGCAGCCCAGAGGCAAATGCAGAGACACAAGGACCAGCCCCAGACAGGAGCTGAAAGCCATTTGCTAGGGCTGTTTACAGGGCATGAGGTCACCATGTCCAGGGATCTTGCTGATCACATTAGGGGGCCAGATTTCAACCACAGGGCAGTAGGGAGCCACTGAACGATTTTAAGTCAGGGAAAGACCTGCTGAAGTAGGGGTAGGAAGTACACTGGAGAGGCAAGGTAAGAAGTCAAGATGCCAGGAACTGTCTGCGGGGATCAGAACATGAATACAGGCTCTAAACACAGTGAGGGTTCAAACCAGGCCGGAGAGGACAGAAGCTCTGAGGAGCGAAAGGCAGAAGAATCACAAGGACTTGGTAACTTACTAGACACTTGGGTCTCCAAAGAGGAGTCCCCGGCGCACTGGGTGTTTGGTGACATGTCTGGCACTGAGAACACAGGCGCAGGAACAGATCCGTGGGGAGAGCATGAACCCGGATCTGAGTGTGGCTTGTCTGGGGCGAGATGGTCAGGAGGAGTCACGTGTAAAGTTCTGGGGGTCAGGAGAGGGTCTGGGCTGAGGGTGTATATTTGGAGGACATGGACCAGAGCCCGTGAGACCCGCGGGCGGGGGTGTGACAGATGGGAGGGCCGAAGGTGGAAGGCATCATCAGTGTGGTGTGGGAAAAGGAGCACTCGCGGACAGCGAGCGGAGGAGGCAGAAGATGAGGCCGGGGGAGACGGAGAGACACAAAGAGGTGTACTGCTGAGGACCAGGGAGGGAAAGGAGTTCTTCCAGAAGGAGGCTGTCAGGGGAGGTTTCAGACCGGCAGAGGCCAGGCTGGCCCACGGCTCAGCGCGGGCTAGGGAGCCCCTACAGTGCAGGCCCACGCACCAGCCCGGACCCAGCAAATACCGCACCCACGTTCACAGTTCACGGAAGGAAGACCAGGAGGCCTGGGCGTGGGGTGAGGGGCGCCCAGCCCATTTTCCTCTCTGGGGGGGGGGGGTCGGTTAGGCAGGGCCAGCAGGGCTCCCAGTACCAGACCCCTCCATCCCCAGAAAGGAAGCATGTGCAAGTCTAAAGATGGCGGACCAGGGTGCCTGGATGGCTCAGTCAGTTAAGCAGCTACCTTTGGCTCGGGTCATGATCCTGGGGTCCATAGATCGAGTCCCACATCGGGCTCCCTGCCCAGTGGAGAACCTGCTTCTCCCTCTCCCTCTGCCTGCTGCTCTGCCTACTTGAGCGCTGTCAAATAAATAAATAAAATCTTTTTAAAAAGTTAAAAAAAAAAAAAAAATGGCAGACCCATGCCAAGCTCTGTCCCGTTGGAGGGTGGCCTCAGGCCCACAGAGAGGAGCTCCCGGAGTTCGGGCCCTTGCAGGACAGTGCTGGGCATCTGCTGAGACACAGTGCCACCTTGTGGCAGGAGGTGCTCACAGCAGATTTCTACCAGCCTGTCTAGCCCATCACGCCGGTGCTCCTAGGTCTTTATGGGACCCCGTGCACTGGAAGCAATGATCTGAGACTTTCACCACTTGGGCAGCCCCTGGGCCCCTGCCAGCAGCATCCCTGTGGCATCAGCTAAGGTCGGCCTTGCCGACAGATAAGGAAGGCAGGCGAGCATGTTAGCCAAGACAGTTTTGGCCCCACAGTGAGGGCAGCGATGCAAGGCTTTGCTCTTGGGGTCGTGCCCCCAGCGACAGGAGAGACTGTGCCGACTGCAGTTTTGTCGTGCATTCGTCTGCAGTGTCCTTAGGCACACAAAGTTAATGCCGGGCTCATGAAGCTCTCCCAGGAGCAGCTGCCCATTCACCGCCTAACCAGTCCACAGGAATCCTTGGGACCATCTGCAGCAGTGTGTCGTGTCTTCCTATGCGGCTTAGCTCAGCGGCTGAGACCAGCATGCAGGGGGCCCCAACAGCAGAGAACCAACCCCAGCCACTAAGCCGGGTCCTGGTGCAGCTCTGGAAGCCTGCAACCTGGGGAGACGTAGCTGAGGCCTGCCCACAACTCAGAAGGTCCCAATTCTGGGGTCATGCCCACATGCCGTGGCTCACTCCCGACTGCTTAGCAGTTTAAGGTCATTATCATGACCTTAACTCCACACAGTTAATAGTTCATTTTTATTTTCGACTGCTGGTTCAGCTAGGTGAGACAGAGAGTTCTCTTCATGCTCTTTTAAACTTGCCCTTACTGCAGAAGCAATGTATGTACAAGGTTAAATAATGTTTTCCAAAAACGTGTGACTTGGAAAGTTAATGTCCCTTATGTAGTTCTACTCTCTATTAAAACTTCCTATTAACAGCCTGGTCTATGTTCGTTCAGCTTGCTTTCCTACACACATACATGAGTGAGTGCGTGTGTGTGGTAGAGGGTGTTTTCTACAAAGACATACAGCTCCACAACTTATGATTTTTTGCTTTAACAGCATCTTTCTGGAGGCATCCTTATCGCCCAGCCCTACTTCTGGTTAATTCAGTGACTTAAAACTGGGGTGGGAGAAAAGGCAATATCCTAGGGACCCAGCAGCTTGAGGGTCGCAGGGAAATATGATTCAGGATCCAGTGGGGTGGGGTGGGGGTGGGGGCTGGAAACACGGATCAGCCAGGGATGAGAAAGGCTCTCTCCCAGAAACAAAACCCCAGGAGGGGCTGACTCTACCCTGGCTGTCAGTACAGAACAGGCTGCGGGGTGAGTGAGTGTGACCCAGGCAGGCTGTTCCGGGAGCTGCCAGAGCCACGGGGACGCCCTGTACGTTTCTGCTGAGTTGGGTGCACAGGCCAGGTGACAGCCGGCGTCAGAGCTGGGGAGCCGGGCCCTGCGCCAGAGCTGAGGCCTGTGCTCTCCAGGAGAGCAAGGGCAGTTTCAAGACAAGCGGCCTCGTATGCTACACCTGCTCTCCTCCTGGGCCCCACGGATCAGCCACAGGCCCCTCGGCGCTCCGCTGCTGGGAGCCGGCTCACACAGACACCCCATAGGCTGCCCATTTCATGGTCAGTAACATCAACGAGGCAAAAAAAAAAAGGAAAGGACTAGATGGAAGTGCCAGTGAGGATGCTGTGGGATCCAGGGTCAGAGGAAGCCTTCCAGAATGGGAGAGCCCAGCCTCCTGCTGCTCTGGAGTAGACGGTGACAAGCCCTGGCCTGAAGCACGGCAGCAGGTCGTCCTGAGTCCTCTGGGGACGGGCAGTAAGACCAGGACGATCCCTCACTCATCCGAACCCATTTCCTTGCCTGTGATGTAATATCACCAGTACCTTCCCACAATTAAATGAATGATGTGTGGCCGGCATTTAGCAGGCACCCGCCAGACGAGGAATACCGGAGCATCGCCTGCTACCATTATTATGATCGGGGGAGAGCACCAGAACGGAAACGACTCCCCTGGGCAGACGGAGGCCTTGGGGTAGAGCCCTTGGGGCCTCTTGCCTGGGTACAGCTGGGAACACACAAGCCCAGGACAGGTCCGAGCCCAGGAGGCGGTTTCACGCTCTCCCTGCATCAGGTACTGCGTGGGCGGGGGTCAAGCCAAAGACGGAAGAAATGCAAAAACCCAGAGCCTCTGCAGTCCCAGGGACTCCCAGATGCCTCCATTTTTCAGCTCCTCCGAGGCTAAAAAGAGGGGATCCCAGCATTACCCGATGGGGTCCTCGGCTCCCACCTGGGGAAAGAAATGGGCCCAGGGCCCGGGGCCTGGGGCTCAGCTCCGTGGAAGGGAGGCTGCTCCGGACCCTCCACGTGGACCCCGGAGCTAAGTTTCCCCCAGGAACCACAGCTTGGCGCCTCTGGGGGAGGCGTGGCGGGCGCGCAGGGACTCACCCTGGTCGATGGAGTGCTGGGGCAGCTGGCTGAGCTGGCTGTTCACCACCCCCGCGTAGGTGCGCAGGAACTCTTCCTCGCTGGCCGTCAGCTGCACGGGCGAGAAGGCCACGGTGAAGGGCGGCCTGCCTCTTCTCATCCCTGGGCCCCTGTTCCTGAGTCCTGACCCTTGGGTTCCAGAGCAAGTGCCCCCTCCCCCTTGCCGGATGCCAGGCCCATGGTCCCCCAGGATCAGATCTGAGACTGCGTTTCCGTGCAGCACGGGGCCTGCCCAGGGAGCCCATCCCTTTCTTCCTGAACAAGGAGGCCCTCTCGGGGCCCTTTCTGCCCAGCACCCCGTGGGCAGCTCCTGGGAAGACGGGCAAAGTGTCAGGTCAGGGCCCATAGGGGCTCACATACCCCCCCGGCGCCAGCTCGGCATAGGGATGGGAAGACCACCCCAGAGTACCCCCAGAACTGGACGGGACTGGCCACAGAGCCCGACCCCAAGGCCAGCAGCCCCACTCCCAGAGCAGCGCGGTCACAGCAGGTGGCGGCCGCCCTTGTCAGGCACCCTCCCGAGGAGAGCTGCTCCGCAGCCCGAAGGCACTCACATTCGATCCCATCTTCCTCAGCATGAGCAGCACTCGAACCTTCTGCTGAATGTACGTCTCCTCCGGGCTCTTCCCGGGCGCCCCCTCGCGGTTCATCCCCTGGCCAGCCCTGGGGGCTCCTGCAGAGCGGGGAGAGGCGCTGAAGCAGGGGGTCGGAATGGGCTGCACCGGATCCAGACTGGGTGCTTGGCAGGGGCCACCGGGAGGCCCACGGGGCTTCGGGGTCTCGCTTCTGAGAGCCCAGAGCAGGTGGGGAGCTGCACGTTCCTCCCTCACCCCTACTGGCCCCAGGCAGCCGGACCAAGCGGCTCGATCCCGGTGCAGGCACTGGTGGCCAGCACCCTCTGCGAGGAGCTGTTGGGCCCAGGGACGCTGAGCTGACCCAGAACTTCTGGCCAGCTTGACCTTCCAGCCACTCCCTCAGCAAGAAGCCTGCGATGAGCCCCAAGAGATATGCTGAAGGAAGCCCAAAGTGTCCCAGGTTCTCAAGCATGCAACTTCCACAAAGAGCAAAAGCGACACGGCCAGAGGCAGGCGGCTGGCACTTCTGGCTGGAGAAACCGTGAGATTGGGACGGAGCCCCAAACACGAAGGCAGCCTCCTCCGCGGAAGCTCCTGACGAATTCAAGAGGCTGGCGCCTGGGCCGGGCTCCAAGGAGTCCCTTGATGGGGACAGGCCAGCCGGGGCCATGGGGCACGGATACCCACCTGAGCTCATGGCCGTCACCCTCACACGCCCACCCCCCGTCCGAGGGCAGCGCCTGTGGGCTGCGGCTGTGTCCAGAGACCGCAGGGCCCCAAGCTGCAGAAAGGTCCCAGGAGAGAAGTCCCAGGGTTTCCCCCCCAGGAGGAGCCGGCAGAGAGGAAGCGGGCGTGGAGGGCTTGGGTTACACACTTGTAACCCCTGGATGAGTCAGAAATAACGCAGCAGCTGGTGGGGGCGGAGCCTCGGCAGCTCTGGTGCCAAGGGGCTGCGCTTGGAGGACCGAGGGAACCTGGCTTGAGAGCCAAGGACACTCCTCACGCCGCCCATGCCTCCGGGGCCAGGAAGCCCCGGACCGGCGGGCTCTCCCAGGCCGGCCTGCTCTCTGTGCGGGGACAGACTCCAAGATGTGCCAGAGCCCCGCAGGTCCCCGTCAGCTGCTCAGTCCCCGTAAGCTCACAGGGGCTCTGGTCCCAAAAGTCCCCACAGTGGGCTAAAAAGCCGTCAAGCTGGGGCTTCCGCAGAGCTGTAGACCTGACGTAGCTTGTCTCCTCCCGGGGCCTGCCTTCCCCCACCTCCCTTCCCCGCCACACTCCCTACGGTCTTCTCACCCGCCACCTCCTCTGGGCTCAGAAAAAAGCCGAATGAACACTGACAACCGGGAAAGAGGGGTAAGCCACCTCCAGAAGGGCGCTGGGGGAGGCAGCCCCGCCATCCCCAGCGTAGCAGACAACCCTACCTCCCTAGCACAGCTGAGTGGGAAAGTCCAGTCGTGGGACTTCACGTCTCACACGGACCCTCCTCACTTCTTTCCACTCTCCTCCCCACACAAGGACCCACGAGGCCTGCATGGGCCGCCCAGCCTCCTGCTCCACATGCCTCCCCACGCGCCCTGCCCTCCTGACCCCAGTCTATTTCTAGAACATACCAAGAAGCTCTTTTCCCCGGCGGCCTTTGCACTGGGTGTCCCCTGAGCCCGGGCTGGCTTCTTCTCATCCTTCAACGTGCTTAAAAACTCCTTTCTGGGAAACTTCTCTGACAGCATAACTGAAGCAGGTTCTGTGTCCCCCACCCCACCCCCACAACCCCTACACCTTCCAGGTCACAAAGCCCAGGCTCATCCCAATTTTCTGAGCGGGTCTTGCTAGAATATTTGCTTCTCATCTCTCCCCTGCCCGACTAGAGGGCCGGCCCGCCTGGCTCAGCCCATCCCCACAGCCCAGCACTGGGGCTGGGAGGCACTTAACAGAGACCACCCGGCTGGCTGAGCTGAAAATGAGGACTGCCTGTGGTGTCCAGGCGTCTTCCTCACTATGACACCCACACTGACTTAGGGCCAAATGTCACAGAATTGAAGGGTGGGCCTTAGGCTACCCTACACATCCTATTCCCCAGAGGACTTCGGAAACACCCCCACAAAGCCCTCAAACTGGGAATCAGGGCTTCCGGGAGTAAAAGTCTTCCACTCCCATCCTGTGTCCAAGGGCCAGGCCAGCTTGCTCCCTCCTTGTGAAAGGCCGCACTGAAGACTGGCGACTGGCCACTAGGTGTCGCCACACACAAAAGAACCAGAATTCCAGCAAGATTCCCCACCCACCCCCACCCCAACTTCCCAACAGGCCCATCTGGTTCAAGCCCTTATTCTGATCCTAAGTCACAAACCACACCCCAGTCCCAGGTCCCAGAGCAAGATCTAGTCATCCTTCAGGGGCTGGGCCCTACTCAGACAAGGATATGTATCTGGTTTGGGGGTACATCCCAGGACCTAGGGGTCCTGGCTTCCCCGTGGGTGGGGACCCCTTCCTCACTGTCCTTTTCCGACCAGCCGAGCTTCCTCCGACAGAGATGTGGGCTCAGAACCAGGAGAAGTGTGTGAGCCTGACCAGGAGCCCGAGTGTGCGCATCATTCTACATTGTCTAGTTTTACAGAATTTTGTGCTGTGCAACAATCCTGGCACCCTATACAGATGGCAGTCATTCTACTGTCTTCCACTGGAGCCTCACTGTCCCGAGGCCCTCCCACACTCAAACTGTGGTTACGGGGGTGGGGGGAGTTTACACCACCCAGCCACGGGCCTAGAGTGTCATGGGGCCCAAACGGGTCTTTGGGGCCAGGTTACTTCCACTTCAGCTTCCGAGGCAGACTCGTCATTTCTAAGAATTCTGGTTTTCTAGCTTTCTTCGAGTTTTACTTTGAGCTACTTCTGCCCTGCTGCCTGACAAGTAGAAATACCTGGGGGCTGGATCTGGGGCAGAATGTAGGAGCCACGAGCACACAGGCCTGCCCCACACTTCAATCCCAAATAGAGGACGGCATCAAGACTGGTTCACACGGTTCCATTCTAGACAGAATCTGCATCAGGAGTGTCACTGTGAAGAAAATTAATACTGAATAGAGGAACCCATAATCAACCCAAACAACACATATGCTGCAATTGCTGATACGCTACAAGTCTGTTAAAGCGTGTTTGGGTTTGGTGCCTATCCCAACAAACATGCTATTACATTGTCATCACCATTCTGACCGGTATCAGATCAACTTCATTTGAAAGTCCATATTCCCCCTATAAGGGATGAAGAACTGGGCGCCTGTGACATGTGTCTGAATTACGGAAACCCAAACTGCGAGTCATTTGGACAGAGTAGTTGTGGAGCCCTGAGCCGTGAGCAGGCAAAGGTCACGGGTGATTCTCGGTTATGGTCTCCCAGATGCTCCGGAAACATGCCAACATCTAAAAAGGTGGTGCTTCCATTCTGAGTCCTGAGAAAATGTTTCGGTGTTAACTGCTCAAGTCAGAGGCAGACCTGCTCCCTCTCCTAGCTACCACTGTGGGAGCTAAGCAGGGACAAATGGAGACGAGCCAGAAAACGGAACAGAGAAACAGGAAACCATCAGCTACTCAAATGAATGGTGAGGGCAGAGGCCCATGGCTAGATGCCGCTGTAGACAGCTGCGCGTTATGCCAAAAGCGGAGATAAGTCCGGGACTTACATCTGACTGGGACAAATGTAATAAAGGGAAAACCAAGGTACATATGTTCAGTACAGACACACAGACACATCCCCACCACACCCCCTACATTCCTGTTGGTTCTGAGCCCACAGCTCTGTGGGAGGAAGGCTGACTGGGATGGGGATCCCGCCCACTGGAAGGCGGCCATACAAAGTGACAAAGTGGCCCATGGCCTAAGCGGCCACACTGCGTTCCATGGGGGACACAGAGGCCACACGTGATAGCATGTTCCTGCCCTGCCCTGCAGGGACCTGGCCTCTCCCAGCACACACGCTCTGGCCTGGAAGCAGTGGCTGTCACTTTAGAAGAGCTGCGGCACAGGAGGAACCCCAAAGCAGAACCGCCCAGCATCCCGCGCCGCCATCAGGCCCATTCTGATAAGCAGCTTCGAACGCTGGCCTCCTCTGGACGGGCACAAGTGGCTTTGAATACAAACACAGTCACCTGTGTGCATTCTCATGTATGAACTTGAAGCTCATGCTGTTCGAATGCCCGCATTTATAAAACTGGAGTATACACTTATACCCGGGGTGGTGTTACACCTGCTCGGAAAACAGCGAGTCACCTTAGGCTGGGGCGAGACAGCACGAGCTTCCTTGACACACACAATCCGCCTCTGCCCCATGGGTCCCAGCACTTGTCTTCTGTTCTACCCATTTTTTTAAAAAAAAGCTGCAATATATTTTGAATGCTCACATTAACAAAGGTACGTTTACACACAGGCAAGGTAAAACAACATATAACTGCGATTCACAGAACTTGCACAAAATATTAATTCAGAGAATGCACACATCTTAGCCTAAAAGAAATGTGCCGAGCCACGGCGCTGACGGGAAGAGCGTGCGCGGCAGGAGAAACGAGCAGTAGAGCAGTAGAGCAGTAGAGCAGGAGTATCGGTGGGAGAAGGAAGCGGCAGCAGCTCCCAGAGCCCCGCAGCCCAGACCCAACACGCACTCCCCAGCACCACCCTGGGGCCTGCTACCAGAAGTCCTTCCCCTGGCTCCTTACCTGCCTCCGGAAATTAACTTCAGGCAAACAGCTCCTCAACTGTGATGGGCGGGCTGTGGCCGGGGAGAAATAGGAAGGTGGGGCCCTGTGGAAACACAGAACATGGGTCATGGGAGGAGCCGGGAGGGCCCTCGGGGCTGCCAGAGTCCGAGCTGGAACCCCGCCCCACGCCGATGGACCCACAACACCGGTGGGAAGCTCCTGGCAGCGGGCTCCGCCGCGGTCCAGAAATACCTGTGTGTCTGGCCAGCCCGGGGAACCTGCACCAACACCTCTGGGATCAGGTGCTGACTGCAGCACGGCCCGCCTGTCATTTCCGGCTGAAGCAGGCCACCACACCCCCTCCAGCCCCGGGTTAGTCACCGTGTCCAACGGAGAGTGAGTCACTCAGGCAGCTGACGGGCGAGCCCGGCACCTGCACGGGAAGGCATCCCGCCTGTCGCGCACAGCCTGAGCCGGGCACCGGGCCACCGTGCTCCACCTGCTCTGTGCTCAGACGCGCACTGCTGTTTGTCCTGTGCCTGGGAACATCTGTGGCTGGACGTGTAAACATAAGCCAACTGCCCCCATCCACATAAAACACGGCTGCGGGTCAGTGACAACCTGCCGGCCTGCCCACGTGTCTCCGGGCCCCTAACACGCCTCTCGCAGGGATCAAAGAACGCTGTCGCACAATCTCATTGTTGAGGTCCTGTGTGGGAGCCCAGCAGAGGCGGGTAGGGGGGCACCCAGCCCCCTCCTCTGCTGTTGCGCACTGATCTCGGGGCCCCTGGTTACAGGCAGACGCCCAACTCAACCCCGCTGTGAGCACGAGGTCTGAGGATGACACTTCGAGAAACCTGTTCTGGGGCACCTGGGTGGCTCAGTTGTTAAGCTTCTGCCTTTGGCTCAGGTCATGATCTCAGGGTCCTGGGATAGAGCTCCACATCAGGCTCCTTGCTTGGCGGGAAGCCTATTTCTCCCTTTCCCACTCTCTCTGCTTGTGTTCCCTCTCTTGCTGTGTCTCTCTCTACCAAATAAATAAATAAAATCTTAGGGGGAAAAAAAAGAAAAGAAAACCAATAAAAACCTGTTCTGCAGGAGGTAGGGGGCCGAGGACAGCTAGGAAACCCCTCTTTCACTGTCTTTCGGAAAAGAAAGATGGTCACTCACGGGGTGGGGAACGTGGTTCCCAGAGAAAGTGAGATTTCAAAAGCCTGCCCTACAGGTAGATGCTGCTGGAACCCTCTGGGTCTCTGGTCTGTGTATCTCTTCAAGCAGCAACGACTCTTGGAGGAAGGAACAGTCACCCACCCCTGCCACTCCCACCACCCTCGGACTGCGGGAACAGCTACCCCCAGGGGAACAGGCATCTTTACTGATTAGTTGCTCTTTTATTCCTCTAGATATCAAAGCACCGAAATACCAAGGCTCCCTGGGGAACCTTCCACCCAAGTCCCCACAGTCCTTCAAAAAGAGATGAGAAGGGGCAGCCTTCTCCACTTCTGAAAGCTTTAATTTCTTCAACTACCACAACAGCCAATTAGCCTCCTACTGTCTACCGGACTCAGGTCCTTCCAAGCAGCAGAGAGGACCTTTGTATTAGTGTCTTGAAGGGGAAGGCAGTGCTGTTCCTGATGGGATTGTCCAGGGATTTGCGACCAGCTGTTCTATTTGCCATTTTATGATCAGGTCAATGTTCCCATTTTACAGAGGAGAAAACTGAGGCTCAAAGTCCTGGTGGTCCTCAAGCCAGTGGAAGACGGTTCTGCTTTGCTGCCCATCAGTTGTGCATCCGGGGTTGGTCACTTGATTTTGCCCTCTGTAAAAATGGAATAGTGACCCCTACCATGTCTTCCCTCACTGGATACAATGGGATCAGGGCAGGCCTCATGAGTGGAGGCCCAGAAGGCCCCATCCTTGGGTTAGAGCTCTGCTATCACAGTTTTGAACCGCTTAATCATTTCTGAACAAGGGGCCCTGTGCCGGGCCCTGCAAATTATAAAGCTGGTCCAGAATGAGAAAAAGAATGCCTCTCAAACTGCCATGGGTCCTGGAACCTGAAGTAGATGTGATCCAGATTCAAGAAGGATTTCCTAAAAGCTTTCTTGGGGTACACAACCCCATGTCAGGCTCAGGGAATAGGAGATGCCAACGTGGGGCTGTGACACGGAGCCTGCCTTCCAGGAAGTGCCCAAGTGGCTAAGGAGACCACACTACACGAAGCAAACGCAGAACAGCACAAACAGTACCTAAGGATGAGCCAAAGAGATAGGTCGGGCGAAGACATGAACGCCGCCAGGGTCCCATGCACGGACTGCGCCATGCCCCGCCCCTTCCCCAGAGCAGCTCAGCAGCAGCGGGACAGGCCGGGCGCAGTAAGTGACAGAAAGAGGAATGGGCAAAGCTCTGCGAGCACACAGAGGAGGAGCTCAGGAGAGAGGAAACTGCTGGGAGGTCTTGAAGGATGAGCAGGAGTTTGCTGGCAGAAGGGGAGGAGAAGGACCCTGGAGCCCAGGGACGTTCTCTGAACAATTACTGAGCGTCTATTACATGCCAGGCCCTGTGGGAGGCATCGGACGCGCAGCTGGGCAGAGCAGCCATGGTCTGCCTGAGATGAGGGCTCCCGGAGTCACGGCCAGGTAAGCACACCCGCAGACATGGGCACAGATGACACGAAGGGTAAGTGCAAGGTTCCCTGAGGACCCGCAGCGGGGCGCCTGACCCGGCTCTGAGGGGGATGTGTCCGGGGGAGAAGACTGAGACTCTGGAAATCCTGGAGGAGGAAGGAGGTGTCGTGTGAGAGGTGTCGGCGTGAGCTGGTACTGGACCCCAGGGGTCTCTGAGAGGGGTGGGCAGAGGCACCGAAGCAGGGGTGCATACATAAGGTCTGAGCTTCTCAAGACCACCATGAAGACCCTGGGGCAGAGCTGGCGGGGGGGGGGGGGGGGCCCCACCGGATCAGGAGGGAGGTGGGGCTGAGGACAGGCTGAGGAGCTAGGACTGGACTCCACGGGCCATGGAGAAGCCCACAGGGGCTGGCAAGTAGGGCAGAACTGTCCTTCACATAGAGTTGTTCCCACAGTGGACGTCGGCAAAGCATTCTGGAGACAGAGCCAGAACGTGGGGAGCAGCCAGGTCTGGGAGACCCTGCCCTGACAGGGTGGTGAGGACAGAGCAACTGCCGTAAAGGTGAAGCGCTGGCATCCTGGTGGCCCCATTACCAGCAGGTGGCCCTGGGGAAGTCACGGACCAAAAAGTGTATTCGGCACCGAAGGTGTGTTGGGATGTATCAGCGAAAAAACAGTAGAAAATGCCTACATACCCTGATGAGGGGGGAGAGCAAACAAAATAAAAACCAAACAATGCGGCATAAATACAGTGTGGGCGGCAGAAGGTGACCGACGGGTGCTGGGATCAAAACCGAGCTGGGTGAGGGGGCCAGGAATGCGGGGCGGCGTGTGGGCCTTCCTGAGCACAGACTGGAACGGGGTGACGGAGTGAGCCGTGGGAGCCCAGAGCAGAGCTGGATGGAGGCCCCAGGGTGCGGTGAGCTGGAAGATGAGCAAGGAAGGCCACAGGAAGGGAACGTGCACAGGGACAAGGGGTGCGGACAGTGAGGCCTCTGGGAAACCCAGCCTGGACCCGTCAGATGGGGCAGCAAGCAGAGGTGTAGCCTGGCCTGACCTGGGTGTTGGCAGGAGCGCTCCGGCTCAGAGAGGTGGCCGGGGGCTGAGCGCAGAAGCGGGGAGGCCGTGGTGGCAATCCAGGCGAAAGGAGCAGACGGGCCGGGACATCAGGAGGGCCCGCTGGCACGGCACACGGGTGCGCGGGACGGGGACGCCCAGGTGTGGGGGTTAAGCACCGGAAGGCAGCACTCCTGTCAACCACGACAGGAGAGATGCAGGAGGAACAGTTTTGGAAAAGGACCAAGGGTTGAATTTCAGATAGCTTAGAGCCTTCCCATTAATAAGACCTCAGTCTCCTTATCTGTAGAATGCGGACGATAATGGCACCTTCCTATCAGGGCTGTGAAAATGAGATTAACAGAGAGAGAGCAGAGAGAGGCATAGTTAGTAACTGGCATCCAGCAAAGGCTCAATAAACACTAGTTACTCTAATGATAAGATCACACGGTGATAAGAGATGATGTAAGTGATATTTTGGTTATAGATGGGGGTGGTGGTGGGAATAAGACTAAACAGTAAACTCAAGGGCTTAAAACACCCAGCTTGCTTTCCTGCCTCTTCCCTCCCAGTTCACCCGTCGGCCCCCAACTGGCTCAAAGGAACTGAGAAGGGGTGAAGAGCTACGGGGTCGGGGGAGGGCAGGACTGCACCTCCATGTTTCACCCGCCGCCCTGAATCCCTGGGGGTGCCTTAAAGCAGTTTCCCAACCTGGGCACCACGGGGATTTTGGAATATTGTAGGCTAATGGGCAGCGTCCCTGGGCTGTACCCAGTAGGTGCCAGCAGCAGCTCCTCCTGGACTGGGACAACCAAAAATGTCTCCAGACATTGCCGTGTGTTCTCTGGGAGGCAAAATCAGCCTGGGTTGAGAACTCCTCTAAAGAAATCGTTGATACACACTCTAAACTGTTGGCCAAGTGCCGCGCTCACCCCTTCACGTACAGGAATCATTGAGGCCTCAGAACAAACGTCCTTGCAAGATTGAACAAATGAGGACATGCTGACGCAGAGGTCGCCCAGTGACCCCTCAGCCAGCCCCTCCTACTCCGCACCCAGGCAGCATTCGGACCCAGATCGTCCAAGTCCTGAACCACTGTGTGACACTGCTGTCCCAGGGAGCCTGTAAATGGGTAGAAAGCGCTCAGGGCCAGGGAGAGGGAGGCGGGACCGAGCCCCGGCTGCAGCTCCCACCGTCAGCGACCTCAAAACTGAGGCACTGCAGAAAATTTCCACAAGCTCTGCTCTCAGTAATTAAGCCGCAACCTCCTGCACTCTGGGGCCCCATGAGCAACTGCCTTAATTAATAAATTCCACACTGCAGCCTCCACTATCCAGAGCCAGGCTCCGCGTTCTCAAGGCGCGCTCCACCGCATGAGCACAACAGGTCTAATAGCAGCTCTGGCGAGTCAGGGAGCCTGTAGGACGCAGCCGCGTTCTCCTGGGATGAGCCTGGGGTAAGGAGTTCCTCCCGCGCTGGCCAACCTGAGTTCAACCCTGGTCCGAAGCTCCTTCCTGCTCTGGGAAGCCAGGCAGAACAACAGTGATAATTACTGCTGTTGCTGGAGCCTTCTCCAAGGGCCAGGCACGCGCCAGTCACACTCATCACAGGGCCTTGTTCAATTTTAGTCCCACAACAAGCCTGCAAGGTAAGAATTATTCCCATTGGACAGATAAGACAGCTGCGACTCGGGGATGGTAAGTGACCTGCCCAAGGCCACGGAGCTGAGAAGTGACGGGGCCTGCATCCTATCAAGGCCCTCCTGGCTCAGGAGTTGGGAGAAGCCTCAGCCATTTTAACTGAAATTAAAATGAAAATCCACTTTACAGAAAAAAAATAGAAAAGGAAAAAAAATGGCCAGAGCCCCAAACTCCTGCCAGTCAGAAAAGAAGATAATGAGCCTAAGGCAGCTAAACACAGTGAATGATCCTTGATGGGATTGGAGTTGGGGGGGTGCATACTGGGCAATTAGGGAAGCTTTACTAGGGAGTATTGATTAGATAATGGTATTGTATCAATGCTGTGTGTCCTGCTGAATTTTATCCCGGGTGCTCTGGAAAACACCTGGTGCCTTAAGCAGGACAGGCTGGAGTACTAAGGGTAAAACATCTCAGTGCTTGCAGCTTACTCTCAAACGTTTCAGGGGGAAAAGGTGTGTGCGCGTAAGTGTGTGTGCGTGTGCACAGGGAGTGTGTGAGCAGCTATGGCAAAGGGTTAATGCTGCTGACACTAGGTAAAGGGCATACATAGTTCACTATTTCAACTTCTCTGCAGATTTGAAAATGAAAAGTCAGAAAAACACTGAAAAGCCACAGGGAAAGGGCCCCTCCTTGCTCCTCAGAGACCCCCCACCACCACCTGTGGGAAGCTGTGCACAGCCTGACCTAAAAACCCCGCTGCAGGGGAGCATCTCTGAGGCTTGAACACAGATGAGCCCCGCTCGTCTCTGGCAGCAGCGCTGGGGGCGCAGGAGTGCGTGCAAACTCCTGGGGTCCAAAGTCACCCCCCAAACACCTCCCACGTCAGAGCTGCAACCCGCCCATCACAGCAAGGGAAACGAAGCTGTCACATCAGCCCTTGGGTGAAGGTTCCTGCAGCGTGAAAATCAAATCCCCAGGACCAGATTCCAGACGAGCCAACAGCTAGTAGAGCGCGGCCACCCTGCCCTGCTGTCCCGTCCGGCCCTGCTGTCCCGACAACCATGGGGAAGGCAGCCGCACAGAAGGGCGAGGTTAAGCTGGGAAGGGGGCGCCTGGAAGCATTGGGAGGGCCTCCAGGATAAGACTCCCCTTCAGAGCAAAGCCGGCAGGCACACAGCATCTAAGGGAACACCTGAGGGTGCCTCTCATGTCACATAAGCCAAAGAGCTCTAGGGGGCGCCTCGGTGGCTTAGCCAGTTAAACCTGTCTCCTGATTGCCGGCTCAGGTCAGGATCTCAGGATCCAGGGCTGGAGCCCCGTGCTGGGCTCTGCACTCAGTGGGGGAGTCTGCTGGAGAGTCTCTCTCCCTCTCCCTCTGCTGCTCCCCTACTCTCTACCCCAAATAAATTTTCAACAACAAAAAAGGGCTGCAGGACAGGCACAGACCTGCCCAGAGAGGGCTCCCCGGGACCTGCATGCTGGACAGGAGGCGAGAAGAAAGGGGTTCCCCCACACCCTGGCCTGGGCAGG
Source organism: Mustela nigripes (assembly GCF_022355385.1). NCBI lineage: Eukaryota > Metazoa > Chordata > Mammalia > Carnivora > Mustelidae > Mustela > Mustela nigripes. Next base: position 6,715,392 of record NC_081570.1, read on the forward strand.
GCCAGGTGGCCAGACCCCTGCTGTCCACCACATCCCTGAGTGGTGGGGGTGCTCAGTCGGGGGCATGTTTTGATGTCGGAAGAGTTTCTGGTCGTCGTAACAGGGAGGATGCTAGTGGGAAGGAGCCAGGGATGCTGCTGAACCCCTAGGATGTCTGTGGTAACCCGGGCCTCCACTACCCTTCAGGGGCCGCCTGAGAGGTACCAGCTGCACCGCGCTCCTTCAACGCCTCTGGGCCTTAGCAGCTGCGGGTCCCTTGGCCTAGAACGCCCTTCCCTACTTACTGTTCTCTGCTCTGTACCACTTTCCTTGGGCTGCCCTGAGCCCTGCGTTCCCACCTGTGCAAATTTCCCGTCTCAAGGTGCCGGCTGACATCAGCACCCCCCCCTCTGGGGTGTCTGCACATCTCCTCCACCTCCAAGCTGGAAGTTGTCTGCGGCCAGGCCCCAGGCAGCCTTATTCTCAGAGACATTAAAATGAACCCACACTGGGGCGCCCGGGTGGCTCAGTGGGTTAAAGTCTCTGCCTTCAGCTCAGGTCATGATCCCAGGGTCCTGGGATGGAGTCCGGCATCATCGCATCAACGGGCTTTCTGCTCGGCAGGGAGCCTGCTTCCCCACTCCTCTCTGCCTGCCTCTCTGCCTGTCAAATAAATAAATAAATAAATAAATCTTAAAAAAAAAAAAAAAAAGAACCCACACATCTCATTAAATGTAATTCCTCCCTAACTCATAGAGGAAGCTGATACACTGGATGGTGGTGGGCGGGGGGGGGGGTGGGGGGCGGTGGATAGGGCCGCCAGTCACATCTGGGGCTCTGTTACGTGAATGAACAGATTCGGGGAGCCTGTTAGAGTCACCTGGGAACCACAAAGGAGCCCCTGCCTCCACGGTGTCGCACAGAGAATCTGAGACATGGAGGAGTGGAAGGGGCCTGTCTCTATGGACTGTGGAATGTTGCCAAGGCTGCGCTGATATGAGGCATCTGTTTAGAACTTCCGGCTTAAAAAACTGTTTTCCTATGATTTTGGCAAAAAAAAAAAAAAAAAAAAAGGCCCTCAGATATTGCTCTCTTCATGTCCTGATTTGGGTGAGACACCCCCCCCCCCCCACTTTTCACAGCTAAGAAGCTGTACCTGGCAGGCCTGCCCTGCACCCCTCGCCGCCGTCCAGCTGAGAACAATGCAAACAGGAAGGGGACAGCGAGCAGGAGGAAGTCTCCCCAGCTGCACGGGGACACTCCCGATCCTGGCTAAGTTGTGAGGCTGACGGAGGGACACGCAGGTGGTGGTGGTGAACTCCCTACACAACAGGGGAATCAGGACAGAAGGAAAAAGGCTTCTTTTGACCTGATTTTAAAAGATTCTTTTTTCTTCCTGGAGAACAGCTGGAGCCCTGAGACCCGGCCCAGCCAGAGCCCGAGACCTGAAGTCAGGAACCAGCGCGCCTACAAAACCCAGCTCCAGATCTTCCTGGGACTCAGTCTGATTCGTGACCCTCGGCCGCTGGCAGGTTCCAGGGAGTGGGTAATGCAGACTTCAGAGCGCTTGTCTATTTATAAGTGAATGGAGGAGCTAGAAGCTTCGGCTCTTGAAAAAGCACACTCTGTCCCCAGTCCGTCCCAGGCTGCGGGACCCTGACCGCGGGCTGAGCACCTGGTGGTATCCAGAGCCACCGCGTGCAAGCTGGTGACAGAAGGACCCCTTTTCTCTCCTGTGACCTAGATACGATACCTGGGATGCCCCCCACTTGCTGGCGCCCCTGCTCCCCTCCACCAAGGAAAAACTCACTTGGCATTGCTGGGCAGTCTTCTGAGGGAGAGAGCTGAGGCCCACTGCGGGCCTCGTGGGAAGGAGCCTCGCCAGAAGGTTTCACAGACCTAGTGTCGCCTCCAGAGAAGGAGGCCAGAATGGAAATCTCAGCCCTTGAAGTCCTGTCAACCCCACTGGCCGCAGCTACGTCAATTTCTGCAGGGTCACCATTTAACATTTTTTAATTAAACTGGGAAATTTAAAAGATTTTTTTTTTTTTAAAGAGGAAGGGGAAAGATGCCCAGTGCTATTTCTTTATCAGCAGCTGCATGAGGAACCTTCCCTCAGAAACCTATGGACGCGTTCACGCCACCCTCGTGATGGCAGGGACAAGCCTCGTTCTCAAAGGCAGGCCCAAGCACAGCCCTGGCCCTCCCCTCCCCTCCCCCACGCTGGTCTCCCCAGCTCTTCTCCCTGTGCCTCAGCCCCCCCTCCATCCCTTCCCTCCATTAAAGTCTCTTATAATTGGTTCAAATAAGTAAGCATCCTGAATGGGTTCACTGCATCCCCTCAGAATCCCAGGGCCAGGAAGGCCTCCAACTTCCTGTTGCAAGAATTAGGTCATTAAATCAATGGGGTCGCCTGCCGGGCGAGGGCTTGGTCCCCTGGTTGTGTCCCCAGAGGCAGCAGGCTGGCTGCCTACTGGCCTCCAGAGCCAGCAGGCCCTCACGGACCCAGCTCTGGGGAGGACTGTCTTTAGGATCTGGCTGGGAGGCTCGGTCAGAAGCAGGGTCTCCCGGGTGAATATCCTTCCCATAGACTCTTATGAAAATAAGTTGTAAGGGGGCGCCTGGGTGGCTCAGTGGGTGAAGCATCTGCCTTCAGCTTAGGTCATGATCTCAGAGTCCTGGAATCAAGCCCCACATGGGGCTCCCTGCTCAGCGGGGAGCCTGCTTCTCCCCCGCCCCCCCGCCATGTGCTCTCTCTCTCTGTCTTTCCCCGCTCTTGAAAATAAATAAATTTTAAAATCTTAAAAAAAACAAACAAGAAGCTTTAGGATCACTGCCTTCTCTTTCCTGTAAGCTTTCAACATACAGGTATGTGTTAATTTGCATAAGACATAGGTATGTTTGTTTACCTCAAAACCATAGTCACCCCGTCGCTACAATCTGCAAGGATCCATTCTACCCACAGGCTCCATAAGCCACACTGTTTGTTTGGATAACTGCTTCTGCTCTAGGACACAGGCAGTGCCCTCCCCCCTCCTTTCCCTCCAGCTACCTCTGAACAAAAAAATAATCCAAGGAAGGAGGAAACCTCCCCCTAAGAGGCTGCGAAGACCGAGTTTCCTCCCTCTCTAAATGTTTAACAAGCTGATAGTCAAAACCAAAAATGTTTTAAACAAAGACAACTCCAGAATCCACATGTGTTTATTCTATTAGCTGGGGGGGGATGTTGGTAATATGAAGATGAGTACACCCCGGGGGTCACAAAACTCCAGCCTGAGGGCAAACGTGGTGGTGGCTGGAGAGGTGAGGGACGGTCAGGAAAACACCTGTGCTCCCAGGGGGCGGGGAAAACGCAGCACCTAACACAGCAGAAATCTGGCCACGGTCACCTAGCTCCGGGCCACCACAGAGACACTCAGAACAGTGGACCGAAATGGACTGGAGGCTGCCAGGGGCCCATGTGAAGCCTGAGAAAGAAACCGTCCCATTCCCAATGGGTGTAGGCACCAACACCCAGAGGCACACCCAGATAATCCAGTTCAGCAGCCAAATCCCCATCATCCACTTGTAATGACATCCTTCATTCCCAAAGCCACGAAACCATTAGTCACCAAGCCACGGACGGGGAGCAGAAGCTCCCAGCAAAACTGGCTTGTTACCACTCCCCTGGCAAAAAAAAAAAAAAAAAAAAAAACCAAAAAAAACCTCCTGGTTTTACAAGCCAGATACCCACCCAAGACTGTCCCATTTCATAAAATGAGACGCAGGAGTCTTTTACCAGCCCGTGTGCACGTAATGCCAGCGGAGCCTGACCTCCTGCAAAAACTCACAGCGGCGAAGAAAAAGCTTCGAGCAAGGTTCGCAGACAGAGAGGCTAATGGCGCTACAGACTAGTGTGATGGTATTCTCGACGCTGCGGCTTTCAGTCTCAGAGAACCAAACTTCCTTGCAAATTTACTTGAAGCACATAATGCAGTATGGAAACAAAACAAGGATACCAGCACCAATGCGCACTGGTCCTTAAATGCTTCTAGAAAAGCCATGTACGTCTGCCAGAAAGAGACTAGGTCATAAAAATGTCCAACTCCAAAAAAGAATAACACCCAAAGAAGAGGTTCCTAAGAGAAAGGGAAATAGACCACTGAGCGTGCTGGAAGGGAAGAAGAAAGAAGCCAGAAACCCAGGACGGTAGCCCAGGATGCCAAGGGAAAGCCAGGCAAAGCCTACGGAACCAGACCAAAATAGACTTCAGATGGAACAAACTTGGGGGTTTTTTCTCCTCACCTTTTTATTATGACAAATGTCAAAGCCATGGAAAAGCTGAATGATTGGTACAGGGAACACCCCAATACGTGCCCTGAGAGTCACCGCTGGCTAACGTTTTGCCACGTTTGTCTCATGTCTCTCCATATTGTGGGCATATGGGGATGTGCAGCCCGTTCTTCTTCCAGAGCTATTTGAAAGTAAGCTGTGGGCATCACAATCCTTTGCTAAACGTCTCATCACTGTCTCCTAAGGCCATCCTCCCACATACAACAGGGACACTACTTGTACCCCCAAGGAGTTTCATACTGACCCAGAAATATTCCATGATATATACCCTTGTCCCAGTTTCCCAGTCCCCCCTCCGCAGCCATCACTGGTTTTTGTTGTTGTTATTGTTTTTAAGATTTTATTTTTAAGTCATCCCAACACCCAACATGCGGCTTGAACTCCTGACCGTGAGACCCTGGCCGTCACTGGTTTCCAACCCAGGATCCAATGGAGGATCTCAAGTGCATTGGGTCCCCATAATCTTTCCTGTCCCTTAGCCTGGAATGGTTCACCAGCTTTTTGTTGTCTATCACGACATGAACAATTTTTAGAGTCCAGGAATACTGTCTCTAGGACATCCCACAATCAGGATTTGCCTAACTGCTCTCTAGAATTAGAATAAGGCTAACTGTGGGGCACCTGGGTGGCTCTGTTGGTTAAGCATCTGCCTTCGGCTAACCTCATGATCCCGGGGTCCTGGGATTGAGCCCCACATCTGCCTCCCTACTCAGCGAGGAGCCTGTTTCCCCCTCTCCTGCCTCCCAGCTTGTGCTCTCTTTGTTCTGCACACATGTAGAACGTCTCTGGTTAAGATGTACAGGACACGGGCTGACGGTGGTCTCTCCTAGGGCAGAGATGCCAGGAAGGAAGGCAGTATAGCCTCTTGAATTCTATACTGTGCTTCGATGACCCAGGCCCAAAGAAATGAATGCTACTTTCTAAAGGAAGGGGAATGGGGTTAGAAGACAAGAGTGAGAGAGCGCTCTTCCCCTGGGTGGTCCCGCTGGTCCAGGAAGTGCTTGGTGGGGAGCATTCAGGCTCTTCGGTCACGGCTCTTGGGCCTAACAACCCTCTTCTCTCCCCTAGAGACAGACCGTGCACAGCCGACACCTGCAGCAAACGCGAGGTGACGGTACACGCGGGTGTACTCTCGGGTGGAGAGGCAGCTTCCCCCTCGGGGCTGCAGAAGGATCTACTTGCCCAGGCCACGCCACTCCTGCTGGACGTGTAGGCCCCACCACGTCCTCTACTCATCGTGCCGACCCCGCTCCAGAAGGCTGCGCCGTGCAGCAAAGCAGAGCCAGGGCCCTGGGAAGACACCCCACAGCTGACCTGCTAACTTGTAGGCCCCACCAAGTCCTCCTAAAAATCACCAGCACCCCATCTTCCTGCAACGCCAGCGATCAGCTGGAGGAATGCCACGTGCCTTGAGAGGCCACCAGGCAGTGGCAACAGCAGGACAGACAGACAGAGGGTCAGGGGGTGAGGGGGATGACACACTGCCTCAGTTGGGAAGTGGAACACACGGTCAGCAACGGCCCGCACGCATGTCTGAGATCATGGCTTACCCGAGCTGACCCTACCATCTCTGTAAATACAACTGGATCATTCGGGGGCTCAGAACCACTTTACCTGCTAAAACCCCCCAAATCATCTTTGCAGTATTCACACCGTCCTGGCTACAAATCAGCCTTCTTCCACCCCACCCCCACCCCCAGGGAAGAAACGGAATCACAAAGAGCAAAAATCATTCAAATGTTCTCTACCTGAACAGAATAGAAGGAAACTGGAAGGTCCAAAACATTTCAGTTCATATTCCTGCAGCAGAACATTCTGTGAGAGGCGAGGGTCAGGAGGGGACTGTGCAGAGCCAGGGCTGCCTGGAGCAGGGGGCTGCGAGCCTTGGTCTGGGGGCGGGGATTGCTGTCAAGGCTAACCCATGACCTTGGAAACGGGGTCTCCGGTTTGCCTGGTGATCTAGCAGGAAGAACAAGGGTAGGGCCCACGTCAGGAAAGGTGTTTGAACCCACAGGGATCCTGACCCCCACAGGAAGCTTCACTTGCAGAATCCAGGCCTGCGAGATGACGAGGCAGTAACTTCATCTGTCTTGGAGCTGTTACTCAGCTCAGGGGCACGGACCGCAGGAGTCCAGCAGCAGGAAGCATGTGGGTGGATACTCAGGAGATACTCCGGCCTGAGAGAAGCTTACTTGGAGCTGGTCTCCGAAAGCCTCCCACCCGGCTCTCCACGTGGCAGAGGACATGGAAGTGGGTCACTTTCTCCTGGCGGAACCAGCGTCACTGTGGGCTCCAAGCACACTGAAAGAAGTCGGGGACACTGAGTGACCTGGCCTTCTTGCCGGGCCGGCTGTTTCCTCCTGATCGGGCGCAGAATGGTGATCGGCCCCCGGACTGAAAGGGTGGCGAATGAGTGCCAGGAAGGCCGTGACATGTCAGGGGCTGGGTGAAAGTGACGTCACCCCGGAGCATGCTGTGCTGGGTCTTCCTCCCACTCTGAATACGGGCAGCGGCTGCCCCTGCCGGCTCTTTGTCCCCTCCACCCAGCCCTGCCGGAGGGACAGAGGAAGAACACTGGGTGCTTTCCCATGACCTGCGGGGCCTGCCTGACCTCGCTCTTTGAAGGGATCCTGAGGCCTGATGCAGGGAAGACTTGGGGAAGAAATAACCCTCGCCCCCCCCCCCCCCACTGTGTACAAATCGACCCCACACAGGTGTCTACAGGCACCAGTTCGGGAGCCCCGTGGGCCTGCCAGAGAGCACCAAGCAGCTCACCCCAGAGCCCACCTGCTGCCATATGCTTGCTTTCCCGAAGGAGACCGGACAGGCAGGAGAGCCCAGGTCTAGTGGTCATTTCTAAAGAAAGGCACCAGATTGGTGGCATAAATTTAAAAAAAAAAAAAAAAAATTGGGAGGAGCCCATGATCATTCCTTCCTGACTTGAACTCAAGTAACAAAGAGTTGAGGCTTTAAGTGGAAATGAGCTCTTACTGCCCACACCAAGTGCAGCTTTTATTACATATGACACAAAAGGGCTCTAAGCTATTAACTCTTCCCCTGCCCTTCTGGGAAGCCAAACACACTCTCCTACACCTTAATGCCCACCTAGGGTAGGTACCCAGGGGAGCCCATGTGTACACCCAGAAATTATATTCTGACTCCTGAGAGTTCAAAACACTCACCAACACATTCTCTCTTTAGTCCAACGACTCCATCCAGATAATAAGCCTCTTGGCCTTAGACTGTAAGCTTTGCATGGGGAAGAACTATTTTAACCCTGCTCGTCACCGTACTTCCGTGCCTACCATGGAGTCCAGGCTGTAATCAAGTTCTGTAAATATTTATTAACTGAATCAGTGAATCATTAGAAGGAAGAACGTATGAAAGATGGCCATCACTTCTTGGCATCTCTGTATCCTTGGCTTATCTCATAAAGACATCAGAGCCAGTATTAGGCACCAAGCCCTTCATCCCCCCTCTCTGTCTTGCCCTCACCGCCCTCGATCATGTTGTGAGGCATACAGACCTGCGTACAGAAGCTTATACACTACAACACAACCAGGAAAAATGGAGAAACAGTCATGACCCTCAATCCTTAAGAAACTCCAGAAGGAGGAAAACAATGTTTTGGTGCAGCCATGTCCACCACGCAAGGACACCTCTCCCTCTTGGGACTGTTGTCTTTCCCTTTTAACAAGGCTTCATGGAGGATCAGGGCATAATGGGTCTTTAATAACCGAGTATAACAGCAATTGGTGCCCAGCGCCCTTTCATAAAAGAAGTTCAAAAGCACTTTGGCTCAAACATCACAATGCCCCTGGGAGCTATGAAGGTACAAGTATCATTATCCCCATTTACAGTTGGGGAAAGTAAGGTAAAGGGAGGTTAATTAGCATGCCCAAGGCCAGCTGAGACAGGGAAAGGGTGCAGGATTTGCAGCTAAGTCTGGCCGCCCTAACACTGTCACCCACGCGGGGCTCAAGAGAGATTTTTCTCTTCTCTACTGTATCTAACTGTAGAAGCAGTATCTAACATGGGGCTCCGAGCTCGTGACCAGGAGAAACACACTGCCCGGGTTTGAATCCTGACTCTGTTCCTGACTAGCTTGATCTCTAACCAATTACTTAGTCTTTGCAGGCTTCAGCGTCTGAATGTGCAAATTAGCACTAATGGTGTAGATCTCTGAAATCGGGGTGAGGGTTGAACGAGACGATGTATGTAAAATGCCATGTTCATTCATTTTCTCAATGAACACTATGACTCTCATTGAAAAAAAAATGATTACTTGACAAAAGGGTTGCACCCACTCTGGGCTTAGTTTTTACAAGGCTACAGATGACATACGACTAACAGGCATTTTGGATTCTGCCAATGAAATGTCCCAGGAGCCTGAGAATGACTTGCAACACCAAGTTTAGACTCCCACAGGCTTGTATTGGCCTCTCAAGGTTAGCAGAGCAAGAGGCATCGTGAACACCAACCGACAAGGGGGATGCCTGAATGGGAAGCTGGCCAACAGCACCCCGTCTAACAAGGCCAGCTCTGGATTCCTGACCAGTGGAGCCCCTAGGTTCTAAATGCCATTTCTCTGAGTGCTCTCCTGAGCTTCCAAACTGCTCACAGCCCAGACGGAACACAGCCAGCGCCTTCTAGGTACCACCACGCTCCTGATCAAACAGGAGGGGTTCATGGAAGACAGTGTGGCCAGACGGCTCCGACCCAGGGGCCTGGAGGAGAAGCGGTGGTGGGGTGGGGGACAGCAGCTACCCAGTCAATCTCAGGATACCCCCAACAAAGATGCTGACACATACATGTGTGGCCATCCCTGACGCTCACATGAAGACCAGCAGCAAAACTTTATTATTTCGGTGTCACTGCCAAGATAAGAAGCTTTAACTCGGGGCGCCTGGGTGGCTCAGTCAGTTAGGCATTTAGATGCCTTCAGGTCATGGTCTCAGGGTCCTGGAATCTGGGGGAGCATGCTTCTCTCGCTCCCTCTGCCTACTGCTCCCCCTACTTGGGCTCTCTAAAAAAAATTAATAAAATCTTAAAAAATAAAGTGGGACAGGTATTAATTTTTTAAAAAAGAAGCTTTAACTCATACAGAGAGGAGCAAAGAACATACAACGTGCCGTGGTATAAGGCAAGACGTTAAGAGCTGGCAATGCACGTTCATTCAACTTAAGAAACTGATTATCCTCATTCTTGGGGTTGGGGAGGCAGTAAAGAAGGTCAAAGGAATCTGCAGGACACACACACTCACACCTGGGCCTTTGTTAGCCAGCAGATGGCTCCCGTATCTCCTGGGCACCTAGGCCGGCGAAACGGGGAACCTGATGGGAATGAAGTCAACACTGCTAGCCTGTTGGCCTCCAAAAGCCTTCCCAGGACAAGGAGGGCCGACTCACTGCTGCTCCTAGCAACCCGCTCTTTCTCCTAGCATGGCCCCTCAGGGAGGAGTTCTCATGCAGTGACTTTCCACTGTTCAGAATTGATGAGTAAGATCCAAATTCCTCACCGGGGCCACAGATCCAGCCCCTGTCAACTCCTTGGTCACATGCTCCAGCCCCACTGGGCTCATAGCTCCTGCTGTCCTCTGTGCGTACCAGCCGGGTCCCCGCTCAAAGTCACCTCCTGAGAGCGAGCTAGAGTTCTATCCTGACCCCCATCCCGGTTATCTCCATCTTAGTGCCCTGTTTCATTCCCCCCATATCTCTTTTCGCCATCCTGCATTGTTTTGTTCTTATCTATCTACTGTTTGTCTCTGTCACCAGAAGATAATCTTCATTAGACCACGGGTCCTGGTGAGATCTTGCCCTTGGCTCTACCCCCAGCACCTACCACAGGGCCTGGCATAAAGTAGGTGTTTAATACGTCATTCCATTCCACAAATATTTACTGAGTGCCTACAAAGTTTAGACACTGGACTACAACAGCAGACCAAAAAAAGAAAAGAAACCTCTGCCCTCAAAGAACTTCGGTGGCGAATAAGAAACAGATAAGTAACAATGAAATGATAACTATTACTTCCACCAACCACATACTAAGTGTTTGGTGCTGTTCTAAGCATCTGATAGGTATTACCTAATTTAATCCTCCCAACAACTTCCTGAAGGATTAATATTTTTCGCATGGGGAAACCGAGGGGAGGTTAGGTTACTTGCTGAAGGTCACGCAGCTCGTAAGGGCAGAAATTAAGATAGTGTTGGTACAAAGTGCATGCTCTGATCTTTGCTGAGTGTTGAATAAGGACTTGGTCAGCACCCCCGCAGCTGTTCTCTGTAGGCAGGGCTGGAAAGAGAGCGAATCTGCGAATCTATCGAGGGAGGGCTGCCCTGTTCTTTGAGCCCAGTGAGGTGGGGAAGGCTGGCTTTCCCACTGTACTGCACCCTGGATGAGGAGGGATCTGCAGGAAGTGTGGTTTGATAATAAGACAGGGACAGGATTCCTGGCTTCTAGTTTTAGGTGCTGAGACACCCAGGCAAGTCAACTAATATCCGATGAGTTTATTTTTTGTGCAGGACACTGCTTTTGACGTCGGGAGCTATGCAAAGATGAATCCACCAGAGATCCTAGCCTCAGAAAGCTGAGAGTCAGGCAGGTACACTTGGAGCTGAAACAGAAGTAGAAATTGGCAGATGCCATTAAAAAATGTACAGACTCTATGGGATTTCGGGAGTTACATAGCCTCTAGGGGCCACAGATCCCCAGCCAGAAAAGAGAGGGCTGGCCTACACAACCCCCCAAGGTCTTCTGCCTCTGACATGTTCTGACAGCACACTCTTGGAGCAGCACAGAGATCAAGTTTTATTCTGGTTAATAGTTCAAGTGCATGGCCACTGACTGGTCGTCTCATCTACCATGAGAACAGTCCCAATTTCCTTGGGCAACATCTCACAGCATCGGCAGGGCAATAAAAATTCTCTCATTTAAATAATGCAGCCAAATATGGGGTCGAAGCCCACTGTGTTCTGTGCTCCTCCATCTCTAACTGGTTTTTAAGCCCAGAAACCCTCTTCTATCGAGGAGGAGGTGACCCTTCCGGTAACGCACTGTTGCAACGTGGAGCCCACTCCCATTCACCTCGTTCTCGTCTGTATCCCTGGGTCCAGCACAGCGCCTGCCTGATTCAAAACAGGGGCTGAGCAAGGTGAGCTGAGCTAAACCTGCCTATGATCTAGAAATTATCTGCTATACATATAAATCTGAGTCGGTGTTTCCTGACATTTTGCTTTCCAGCTCTCAGCCTCTCCTGGGGGAGGGGGGGAGGGAGGTGCAGGCTCTTCACTTTTACCCTTTTACCACCACCAGCTTGGTCCCCGGAGCCACCTCCGCCTCTTGCCTGTAAGCTGCAGTCATCTACCTGCCCACTGCTATCCCCGCTTCTCCCTTTGTGCCTTACAATCCAGTCTCTATACGGCAGCCAGAACCATCTTTGAAAACTTAGATCTTATCACCTCTCTGCTTAAAATCCTCTAACAGCTTCTAACTGCCCTTGGAATAAGATCCAAACTGGTTCTTCATAGCAGCACTTAATGCCACTGGAATTATGTTGATATTTGTTTACTCCTTCCTCTTTAGAGTGTCAGCTTCGGGAGGGCAGGGGCTGGGTCCGTTTTCACCACCTGGAGCCTGGGTGCTGGACATGGTGCCTGTCCTACAGAGAGCGCTCACCACTGAACGGATGAGTCTCCATCTCACAGAGGTAACTTGCATTTTACAAGGTTCCTCACTAACTCCACCAGAAAACCACAAATGACACCCTAAAGTTCTACAGACAGCACCTTTTTTATGATTCAAAGTCCTGCTTTAAATCAGAGGAAACTGGCATCTCTGGACACTTTAATTGGCCCGAAAGATGAGTATCATTTAGGGTCTAAATCCTGGACCAAGAGTCCAGTAGTTCCAGCACGGAGCTAAGATCCAAAGCACTTGGAAATAAAACCGCCTCCAGGTCCCATGCAGACATAACCCGTGCCTCGATTTACCCAAAACCAGGAACAAGAGCCCAGTAGTTGCAGCAGCGAGCTAAGATCCAAGGCACTTGGGAACAAAACTTTAGGACAAACTCTGACTTGCCTCCAGGTCCCACACCGACACACCCTGTGCCTCAATTTACCCAGCAGCCGGCCAGGCACACTTCCCTAAGTTCTTTGAGTGACAGGAGACAAAATAATTAACAGCTCCAGCATACTTAGATTCTCAGATAGGAGGTGCTGCAAGCCACACATCTCATTATTCATAAAACTCTTGATTTGCTGCCAACGCAAACCTCCTCCTCAGCCTTCCCAGGGGCTAACCTGACAGCAGGTACTGCTCAGACAAGTTCAGTGCACGAGAGAGGAAGGCATGCGGGGCCTAACAGAGGGTGGGTGTCCAGACCTATCTAGGTACCTGGGTTACCACGTTCAAGGATAAGGAAGGTGGTTGGGTGGGGGTGACGAGAAGGAGGTGACAAGTGCAGTTTGGAGCTCCCGGTGGTTCATTTGGATCCACACCCGCCATACAGGTGGCACATGTGCCTGCAGTGTGCGCCTTCCAGGAGCAGTCACCCGGAGCGGTGGAATGGGGAAGCGACCGTTCAATCACACGAGAGGGAGGAAGGGCGGCCCCGGGGCCAGACCTTGGCAGCATTTACTTTGGGGACAGACGGAGGGGCTCTGCACGGAAAGGTCGGGATGCTGAGCGCGGGGAGCAGGTGAGGGGGGAGTCGGGAGGGCACGGGACCTGGAGTGCTGACAGACGGTGACAACCGCGCCGACGCGGCGGCGAACAACGGGGTGGGCGGCTCGGACACCTGTGGAGGTGACCCCTGGGCGAAGGGGAGGAAGGCTGGAGGGTGGTCTGTGGCGGCGTCCGCGGCGGCGAGCGGCGGGAGGCGGGAGGCGGCGGCCAGCAGGCGGGGCGCGGAGGCCGGGCCCAGACCAGGGCGCCGCGCCGGGGGCCAGCCAGTGGGTCCGAGAGGGTTCGGGGGCGCCCTCCTCGGCCCCTCCCCGGGAGACAAAGGGCCGGCGGCTCCCCAGAGCCCCGGCGCGGCGCTGTGGGCGCGGGGACGGCCTCGGCACTTACCTGGGCCGCCCGACCCGGCCGGGCCGGCGGGGGCTGCGGGTCCGTGCACCGCGCGCGGCGGCCTGTTCCGGGGCGCGCTCAGCCCGAGCAGCCGCGGCGGCGGCGGCAGCAGCAGCAGCAGAGGCGGCGACGGCGGCGGCGACGGCGACGGCGGCGGCGGCGGCGGCAGCAGCAGCAGCAACAGCAGCAGCGGGAGCGGCCGCCTGAGCCTCCGCCTCCCGCTCCGTGAGTCACCGCGGCGGGGTGGGAGGGAGGCGCCAGGCCGCCGGGGGAGGGACCGGCGGAGGGGGCGGCATCTGGCTCCGCGCGGGCGGCGGAGGCGCGGCCACCGCAACGCCCGGGGTGGGGTGGGGTGGGGTGGGGGGGGGGGCGGGCTGTGTCGGGGGTGGGAGGTGAGAAGGGCCGGGCGCCAGGGGAGGGACGTGAGGGTGGGGCGGGGCTGCGGGGCCGTGGGGCGCCCATTGGTTAACTTGGCCTATGGGGCGGGGCCTTCTGCATACGGGGCGGGTGCCGAGTGGAGCGCGGAGACGTTCATTGGGCTCCTCGGGAGAAGGTGGGGCCAGAGATCCCGGGGCGGGGCCACGAGATGGGCGGGTGGAACAGGGTCGCGGGTAGTGGCCGAGCCGCGCTCTGAGCAAAGGGGTGGAGCGGAGCGGGGGCGGGGCGGGTGGGCAGGGGAAGAGGGGCGGGGGCTCGGAGGAGGAGGTGGTCTGAGGGCGGAGCCCGGATTAAGGATGGTGCTGGCTCTGCGGTGAAGCGACTCTGCCTGTGCTTTAGCGGCTCCAGGAGCCAGAGATCCGGTAAAAATAATGGCCTCTCCCACGCACGAGTCTGTGTTTAGAAATGGGAGCGGTCAGACAGGGCGGAATCCTCGGCGAGGCCGGTTTCTCCGGGACCCCTGAAAAATCTGAAGCGGACGAGGTTGCAAAACATTGAGAGGCGTGGTCTTCCTGCGCGGTGGAAGTGGAGCACCCCTACGTTAGGGGCCGCTGGGCCGGATCTTGAATTGGAGGCCTGTCTGACCTGGGATCCACGGAGCCCAGAAAGCTCAGGGATGGGCCTGCGTGGGTCCGTTAAACTTAAACTATCATGAATCGTGGTGGGGAGAACATCTTCCTTAGGGAGAAAGGGTCCACGATTAAAATGTTTCTGTATCTGCTAGATGGCTCTGTCTGGAGAGAGTACAGGGTTAGGGTTAGGGTTAGAAACAGCCCTTTGGGGGCAGAATATGAATTGCTTTGAACACCCACTTTCCCTTTTTTTTTTTTTTTTGAAAGATTTTATTTATTTATTTGACAGAGATCACAAGTAGGCAGAGAGGCAGGCAGAGAGAGAGAGGGAAGCAGGCTCCCTGCTGAGCAGAGAGCCGGATGCAGGACTCGATTTCAGGACCCTGAGATCATGACCTGAACCGAAGGCAGCGGCTTAACCCACTGAGCCACCCAGGTGCCCCCCACTTTCCCTTTTAAAGGGACACATGTCTTTTTTTTTTTTTTTTAAGATTTTATTTAATTATTTGACAGAGATCACAAGCAGGCAGAGAGGCAGGCAGAGAGAGATGAAGGGAAGCAGGCTCCCTGCTGAGCAGAGAGCCCCATGCGGGACTTGATCCCAGGACCCCGGGATCATGACCTGAGCCGAAGGCAGTGGCTTAACCCACTGAGCCACCCAGGCGCCCCGGGACACGTGTCTTTAATAAGAGTGGCCTCATCTGCAACATTTTAACAGTTAACGTGGTGTTACACTAAACACACTTCAGAAGCCTCTTGCCTTCCCCGCTTTCCCAGCGTTTCCTTTAGCCTCTTTTCCGCCCCATCCTCTTCCACTCCCCTCACATTTCTTCCCCATCCTTGTGCGAGAAGAAACGGATATATATTTTTTTACTTTACTGTGCTTACATTTTGTAATGTCTATATTACTCTTTTTGAGTTAATAACTATTTTAGTTACAATTGAGGAACATTTTAATTTTATTAACATTAGGTAGACTTTAATTAAAATTAAAGGCATGAGATTATGAATTCAAAGGACAGAAATAGGTCTTAGTCATGTCCCTTTCCCCATTAGTATCCAGTCTACTATGCCCACCGCCAAGGCTCAACCCATATTTGCCCATAGAGTGTGCCAGCTGATCCTTCTAGTTTCCCAGAGCACACCAACGCAAAAAATGTACACATTCAAATTATTTTTATGTAAATATTGATGTTTAAATAAATCAATTAAAACTGAACAAGTTGCTTGGTATTCAAGACATAATGTATAAATGAATTTTTAAAAAAGATTTTATTTATTTATTTGACAGAGAAAGACACCACAAGAGAGGGAACACAAGCAGGGGGAAGTGGGAGAGGGAGAAGCAGGCTTCCCAAGGAGCAGGGAGCCCAATGCGGCCCTTGATCCCAGGACCTTGGAATCATGACCTGAGCCAAAGGCAGACGGTTAATGACTGAGTCACCCAGGCACCCCTAAATGCATTTTTAAAAAAATATTTTATTGGGGCGCCTGGGTGGCTCAGTGGGCTAAAGCCTCTGCCTTCGGCTCAGGTCGGGATCAAGCCCTGCATCAGGCTCTCTGCTCAGCAGGGAGCCTACTTCCCTTCTATCTCTCTGCCTGTCTCTCTGCCTACTTGTGATCTTTCAAATAAATAAATAAAATCTTAAAAAATATATTTTATTTGTTGTGGTGCCTGGATGGTTAAGCGTCTGTCTTCAGCTCAGGTCATGATCTCAGGGTCCTGGGATAGAGCCCTGAGGCAGGCTCCCTGCCCAGCTGGGAGTTTCTCCCTCTCCTTCTGTCCCATCCCCTACCGCCTCACTTGTGCTCTCTCAAATAAATAAATAAAACCTTTAAAAAATAAAATAAAAAATAAGAGACATATGCTTGTGGCACCTGGGTGGCTCAGTTGGTTGGGTGTCTGCCTTGGGCTAAGGTCATGGTCCCAAGGTCCTGGGATTGAGTCCCACATTAGGCTCCCAGCTCATTGGGGAGCTTGCTTCTACCTCTCCCCCATGCTCTTGCTCTCCCTCTCTCTCTGTCTCTCTCAAATAAATAAACTTAAAAAAATAAAAGATATATGCTTAACAATAAAGGTGGGAAAGGAATGCATGAAACGAAAATGTGTTCATGTGAGGTGTGCTTGGGTGGCTCAGTGGGTTAAGCCGCTGCCTTTGGCTCGGGTCATGATCTCAGGGTCCTGGAATCGAGTCCCGCATTGGGCTCACTGCTCAGCGGGGGGCCTGCTTCCCTTCCTCTCTCTCTGCCTGCCTCTCTGCTTACTTGTCCTACTTGTGATTTCTCTCTGTCAAATAAATAACAAAAATCTTAAAAAAAAATGTGTCCATGTGAAATAATGGATGTTTTTCCTTCTTTCAAATTTTTCATAAATCTATTGTTTTAATAGTGCAAAGTTACAGTAAGTTCATCACAGTCCGTCCCTCAGCTACCCTATCAGCTCAGGGCTGGATAATTCTTCCTTTCTAGACAACATTATTACTTCAGGATTAACTTGGGCTCCACCCATCTGTAGAGTCTTAGAATGAAACACTGAAGGTTTAGGATTTAGGGAACATCGGGTAGTTCTGACAGCCTAGCACTGTCTCTTCCCCTTGGGAAACTGCTCCTCCCTCCCCTCGAGCCCCCAGAGGTCCTGATGATGTTATCAATTACAGTATTCTCTCCTCTCCTCTCCACAAAAACAAACAGGGGAGACATGGGACCCAAGCTGGACCCGTCAAGTTCTACATTCTATTTACTACTGGCTAAGAGGCAGAATATGTCCCAAGCTGACCCAATTGGAGTGCTTCCCTAAAACTTTCTTTTTTTTCCTTTTTAAAAAGATTTTATTTGTTTATTTGAGAGAGAGAGCACGTGCATAAACCAGGGGAGGGGCAGAGGGAGAGAGAGAAGCAGACTCCCTGCTGAGCAGAGACCTTAATCTATCCCAGGGCCCTGGGATCATAACCCGAGCCGAAGGCAGCAACTTAACTAAGCCAGCCAGGCACCCATTCCCTAAAACTTTCTGAATTGGAAATGAAGGGAAGCTCCCTTTCCTATTAGATCAAGAGCTAGAAGGATATGACCTCGAAAATGTTAGTATCATCTTCCACACACGACATGGAAAATTCTGAAAGAATAAGGCAATGTTACAAGACAGAAAGGGACCAATATTTGGAAGGAGGGAAGGGGAATGGGTAGACAAGAAGAGAAACCTCTAACATCCACAGTTTCAGTAGACCTTACACCTGCTCTGTTCACACCAGCTTACACTTAATAGGTCCCTAAATCAAGTCAGCATCCTCCACCTTGGATAATTGCCACCACACACCCCACAGTTGCTTGCACCAGAAGCTTACGGTCCCCTTGACACGCTGTCTCCTCTGTCCCTCATACCCAGTCCATGTCGCTTCTGCCCCCAAACCCCCTCTTGAGTCCCCCCACTTTCTACCACCTCCACTTCTCTTAACCCATCCTCAGCTCTTATCACGACTCCAACAATAACTTCCAAGTGCTCTCTCCTTCATTCATTTATTTATTTATTTGATAGAGAGGGAGCACACAAGCAGGGGGAGGGGCAGAAGGAGAGGGAGAAGCAGGCTCCCCACTGACCAGGGAGCCTGACACAGGGCTCGATCCCAGGGCCCTGGGATCATAACCCGAGCCGAAGGCAGATGCTTAACCAAATGAGCCACCCAGGCACCCCCACCGGCCTTCTTAAGATGTTCTGATCTTGCCAGTCCTCTGCTATTCAATGACTTCTCTCCATTTCCTTGATGAAGTTCAAACTTTTGAGCGTGGCTCCGAGGCCCTGCCTCGTCCGGCTCCAGCCTCATCCTGAACCACTTTGGCTGAACGGGCTCCAGCCCCACGTAGACTTTCTCCCTAATCCTTGATCACAGGGTACTTTGTGCTTCATGAACTCCAGCAGTGTGGTTCCCTTTGCCTCGGTGGTTCTTCTCCACTTCTCCTTTATTCACCTGACTGAATATTTGGTCTTTAAGGAGACATTTCTTAACCTCTGCTCACCCCAGTCCAGCATGGCTATACATTCCAGGAGGGCAAGGACATCATCGCTGCAAACCACTCCCACCTAGCACAATATCTGGCATATGCAGAGGCCCACCGAACACTGTTGTATTCATAAATAAAACCCATGTAGATACCTGGCCCAGGACTGTCCCTTCCATTGGGCAGCCATTCCTCTTGCCTAGCTCCAACCCCGACCCCAATGCCATCAACCCTCCCCTCGCTCTTCATGCATCACATTTGTGATTCTGTATTTTATCCTTTCAGCTTTGGGGAGAGCCTCTCTGTGCTCCCAGACATGTATGTATCTTTACACTTATCCTTTGTGCCAAAGGGATAAGTCTAACAGTCAAAATTTTAGGCCTCGTAGGAAACAACAGCAGAGCCACAGGCTTACAGGGCAGGAGAGCTATTCTCAAGTAGGTTTGCCAAGAGTGGACCTCGAGTGTTACCCCATAAGATGGTCTTCCCGCCTAGGAGTTTAGCAAGTACAAAACAAGGATGGGCTGGGGCACCTGGGTGGCTCAGTGGTTTAGGCTGCTGCCTTTGGCTCAGGTCATGATCTCAGGGTCCTGGGATCGAGCCCCGCATCGGGCTCCCTGCTCCGCGGGAAGCCTGCTTCCCTCTCTCTCTCTCTCTCTGCCTCCCTCTCTGCCTGCTTGTGATCTCTGTCTGTCAAATAAATAAATAAAATCTTTAAAAAAATAAAAAATAAAAATAAAATAAAATAAAAACAAGGATGGGAGAGAAAGGAAGAGACTTGTCACCAAATCATGACAAGATTTGGTCATAAAGAAAAATGAGAACCCCCATTCTTTTTGTGTTTTGAGAACCACAGTTTAAGTATTAATTCATAACTTCCAGGAAGATAGAAAGTGAGATAAGGGGCGCCTGGGTGGCTCAGTGGGTTAAAGCCTCTGCCTTCGGCTCAGGTCATGATCCCAGGGTCCTGGGATCGAGCCCCGCATCGGGCTCTCTGCTCAGCAGGGAGCCTGCTTCCTCCTCTCTCTGCCTGCTTCTCTGCCTACTTGTGATCTCCGTCTGTCAGATAAATGAATAAAATCTTTAAAAAAAAAAAAAAAGAAAGAAAGTGAGATAATTTGTCTTTTGCTCTGGTCCCGATGTTTGCCTTCCTGTTTACACGTGTTGCAGCTCTTCCTCTTAGGAGGGCAGAGTGATAGGGGGCCAAGGGCACAGCAGGCCGGGAGCGCCACAGACACGCGCCAGTCCCCTGTGTCTCCCTTCGGCAGACGACTTGTCATCTAATTTTACTTTGGAGATAATAAGGAATTATTAAGCACAACGATGAAAGCATTTTGTAGATCAGTGAATCTATATATTTTGTGTCACGAGTGGGCTATGCGCAGCTGTGAACATCGGGCTGCTGCCAGCCTGTCCCCAGAGCTCTGGTTTCCCTCCATCACAGAATCCTGTTCATGTTGCACTTGGGAACAATGGGAAAAAAGTGATTATTCGTTGCTTCGGCTGAGCGTTCTGATAGACCAGCCTGTCCTGTAAGTGTATTTTGTCTGTGCAGAAACATTTCAATCACCGAGTAAAGACAAACCAGCATACGACTCCAAATTGGATCCAAATACTTAGCTTATTAGCCTTTAAGGATACTTGTTACCTTTTCCCCTGCTGGTTATCGTCCAATTAAATATTAAAAAATGACTCTCCTGGGGTGCATGGGTGGCTCAGTCAGGTAAGTGTCTGCCTTTGGTTCAGGTCATGATCTCAGGGTCCTGGGATCGAGCCCCGAATTGGGCTCCCTGCTTTATGTGGAGTTTCCATCTTGCTCTCCCTCTGCTCCTCTCCCTGGCTTGTGCCAACCACCTCTCTCTCTCTCTCTCTCTCTCAAAATGAATTTTTTAAAAAATTACCATTCCTAAAAGCAAATAGCCTTTACTCTCTGGGAATAAACAATAAAACAGCTCTTTCCCCCGGCACATACCAGGGCCCTATCAGCAGATGTTGCAATGCTACCCGTATGTTTAGGATGAGACTGAAGAACATTCCTGAGGAGTGGGGTGCCTGGGTGGCTCAGTGCGTTAAAGCCTCTGCCTTCGGCTTAGGTTGTGATCTCAGGGTCCTGGGATCGAGCCCTGCGTCGGGCTCTCTGCTCAGCAGGGAGCCTGCCTCCCCCCTTCTCTCTGCCTGCCTCTCTGCCTACTTGTGATCTCTGTCTGTCAAATAAATAAATAAATAAAAGAAAAAGAAAAAAGAAAAAAAAGAACATTCCTGAGGGCCAATCCCTCGCCCTGTGGAGGTAGCAGACTGCCCAGCCCTTCATGATTGTGAACAAGTAGAGGGACCTGTTACAGTTAAATACGTGTGGCTTTGCTCCTATTCTGCACTGTCATAAGAGTAGAAATTGTCAAACCTATCTGAGACTATAAACCCTCCGGTTTCACATTTGTATGTTTGCCAGGGAGTTCCTGAAATCCTTTGCTCTTTGGTGACCCCGAAGCCTGGTTCTGGGGTAACGTGACAGACACTTAGAGTTGCATTTTGGTCCAGCTCGATCTAAATGAACTTTGTGGTTTTCTCTTCTCCACGTCCCCTCCCCTCACTTTCTTCATTACTGTTCTTCTGGGGAATTACTTCTCATCAGCAGTATTTGCCTCCAGCTGGCGCATCAGATGGGGCTCTTTTTTATGGTTAATAAACACTGAAGGCGGAGGACGGCCCATGTACACCCTGGTGCCAACTAATGAAGGCCTCAGATGAAAGCTTATGCAAAGGGGACAGGCCTGGTGCAAATGTCCTGGGATCCGAGATTACTCACTCTTCTCCCACATGCTGCATAACAGATAGTAATGATTATTAATTATTTAAGCAAAGAACACGAGAGCCAACACAGGCAGGAAAAAAAAAAAAAAAAAAAAAAGGAAGCTGCACTCTAGGATCCTCTGTTGAAACCATTTTAATTACCAAAAGCTATGGAGCCGAGGGAAATAGACCAAGATACTTAATAGCTAAAGAATTGTTTTAAATTCTTCACCACTTTTTTTTTTTTTTCCTTTAAAAGACGCCTTAGCTTACATTTGTGTATGTTGCTGGTGAATTGAAGACAACAATGAAATGGCTTCCATAGGCTCTGTTCGGTGATGGAAGTGGGGGGGCGGTGTCAGGTAGGGGTGACTAGAGGAGGCTAAGTCAGGCCTTTGCAGGTGCTAGGGAAGCCTGAGGCTGTGAGTCCCAAGGCTCCCCCGGAGACGTTCATAAGTGGTAAGGACATTGACACCCAAACGTTGAAGCTCCCTCCACCCAGATTTTCTTTCCTTTGTGCTTTCTTTGGACTGAAAGGTTTACTGAACCTGTATGAGATTTTCACTTCAACTTTCAAAGCTCGTGTCATTCCTGGTATGTTTTACTTTTTCTCTGTCAATATCCTGATACCGAGAACAGTTTTTCTCTCACTGGTGAACTGTGACATGATTTAAAAAGCTAAGAACCCGAAAGCTGTGAATACAAAAGGGCATAGGTTTGATTTTATTTTCACAGTCTTGGACTATCTTCACTTGCTTGAAACTCACTGCTCGTCCTCGTACTGTCCAAACGTCCCATGTCGTCAGTTCCTTGGCTAAGGACATTTCCTCTTATAATCAGAGTTTTCATTTTTTAATTCAGTCCCATTTAGAAATCCAACTCTCATTATTATTATAACCAAACTGGCTCTGTGACTCACAAGAGACTGCTTCCTTTGCAGGTGTTCTTTTGTTTTGTTTTGTCTATTTTTTTTTTTAAAGATTTTTATTTATTTATTTGTCAGGGAGAGAGAGAGTGTGAGCACAAGCAGGGAGAACTGCAGGCAGAGGGAGAAGCAGGCTCCCCACCAAGCAAGGAGCCCAATGTGGGAACCGATCCCAGGACCCTAAGATCATAACTGAGCTGAAGGCAGACGCCCAACTTTCTTAGCCACCCAGGCGCCCCTTGATTGTTTATATTGTTTTGTTTTACCTTGTTCCAATATTCCCGGTCTCTTACACTAAATCCTCACAGGGTATTTCAGTGAAACTGACTCAGATCTTCACCAACATCTGACCTATTCTGTGTCCCCTGATTTTTGTTCAAGCACGGTCTCTGTACTCAGTCACTCATTCAAGAACTATTAGCTGCTTCCCAGGTGCATGTCATCGCGCTCAGCAGGGGATAAAGCAGCATATCAGACAAATATTGTCCTTGCTCTCCTGATGGGTAAGATGAGTGACACGATTGAATAATTTACCGCAACTTTAGTTAAGTGCTAAAAGCTGAAATACAACAGGCTGTGAGACCTATTGAGAATCTAACCTTGCATTAGGGTCAGGGAGAATTTCCTTGGGAATGGAACATTTAAGGTTCTACTTAACCAGGCATTAACTAAGCAGAGGGTGGGGAGGAGAGGTCAGCACACCCTGGGACCCGTCCACGAGAAGGTCATGGGGAGAAAAGAAAGCATGGTGAGATCAAACAACTGAGAGAAGGTTGGGGGTGCTGGAGAGCAGAGTGGTGGGAAAGAGGCCAGGGACTGAGGGTACAGCATTTTATAGTCATGCTAAACATCTGGTCTTTATTCCAAAACATCTGATCTTTATTCCAAAATAAGAACTACTGAGAGGTTTACACAAGGACGTGATATGGTGGGTTTGTATTTTTTTTTTAAGATTTTATTTATTTATTTGACAGAGAGAAATCACAAGTAGGCAGAGAGGCAGGCAGAGAGAGAGAGGGAAGCAGGCTTCTCCGCTGAGCAGAGAGCCCGATGCGGGACTCGATCCCAGGACTCTGAGATCATGACCTGAGCCGAAGGCAGCAGCTTAACCCACTGAGCCACCCAGGCGCCCTGGTGGGTTTGTATTTAAATAGAGAACTATGGGGCGCCTGGGTCGCTCAGTAGGTTAAGGATCCGACTCTTGATTTCGGCTCAGGTCGTGATCTCAGGGCCGTGATCTCAGGATCGTGTGACTGAGCCCTGAATTTGGCTATGTGCTGAGCATAGAGCCTGCCAGAGATTCTCTCCCTCTGCCTTCCCCACCACTGACTTGCCTGTGCTCTATCAAATAAACAAATAAATAGAGAACTATGGCTTTCACGTGGAAAATGGACTAAAAATAGAACAACAGTGATGTATTGGGGTGCCTGGATAGCTCAGTCGGTTAAGCCTCTGCCTTCAGCTCAGGTCATGATGCCAGGGTCCTGGATTCGAGCCCCACATCTGGCTCCTGGCTCAGCGGGAAGCCTGCTTCTCCCACCCCCCCAGCTTCTGTCCCCTCTCTTGCTGTGTCTTTCTCTGACAAATAAATAAATAAAATCTTTTTAAAAAATGATGTATCAGTCACCTATTGCTGCCTTAAAAAACCACCTCAAAATTCAATGGCAGAGGGATGCCTGGGTGGCTCAGTTGGTTAAGCAGCTGCCTTTGGCTCAGGTCATGATCCCAGTGTCCTGGGATCGAGTCCCACATCGGGCTCCTTGCTTGGCGGGGAGCCTGCTTCTCCCTCTGCGTCTACCTGACACTGTCTGCCTGTGCTCACTCTCGCTCCTCTCTCTCTGACAAATAAATAAAATCTTAAAAAAAAAAAAAAAACTCAATGGCAGAAACAAACACGATTTTTGCTCAGGAGTCTGCAAATTGCCTGGTGTGGGTCTACTTCAGCCTGTGGGTTGACTGACTCTGCTGGTTTGGGTTGGGATCCGCAGGGATTAGCTTCAGGATGGGATTAAGTCTGTTCACTTGTCACCTCATTCTCCTCAGACCGGAGGCTACACGGATCATACTCCTCTCTCTTTCTTTCTTTTTTTTTTTTTTAAGATTTTATTTATTTGACAGAGAGAGATCACAAGTGGACAGAGAGGCAGGCAGAGAGAGAGGAGGAAGCAGGCTCCCCTCGGAGCAGAGAGCCCGATGTGGGACTCAATCCCAGGACCCTGAGATCATGACCCGAGCTGAAGGCAGAGGCTTAACCCACTGAGCCACCCAGGTGCCCCCGGGTCGTACTCCTCTTACGACGAATGACAAAAGAGCAAGAGGGCCAAGCTAGACCATGGATGCACACTGAAGACCTCTCCAGAAGTCATATCCATAGACACTCCATTGGGTATGTGCAATGCCATGGCAAAGCCCAGAATTGTGGGATGGTGAGTCATATTCCAACCTATCAAAGTGGGGATGATCAAGGCATTTTCCCTTCTGATGGGAACCAAATACATGGTAGAGGCTATTGCTTTTCTCATCCTACGCCACCTTGCTTTAACCCCCAAACAACTGCTTTAATTTCCCTGAAGCCTTCAACAGGTAGGGTAGTGCATAAAACTGGTGTATCATTGGCCTAAAACTACCTTGATCATTCACAAAACAGTTTAGCATCCTCAACCCTGATTTTTTTCACTGGATCTATGGATGCAATGATGATTTTACCAGTTTTCAGAAACAAATCGACTCCTTTCTGTGCTTACTTCTATGAAAATACGAGAGGAGCGTCTTCCTGTCAGGGCTGGCTCCACCTTGCCCAGGAACGCCCCTCCTTCTGCCAGTTGCTCCAAAGGTACCAGTTCCATAATGGGCTCCACATGCACAGGAGAGAAAGTCATAGTAGGGACCTAATTTATGATGGGTGGGGTCTGGCACAGTGCTATGTACTCTCATCACTGTTTTTTTTTTTTTTTTTTTTTAAGATTTTATTCATTTGAGAAAGAGAGAGAGACAGAGATGGCGAGGGAGAGCAGGAGAGGGGAGGAGAGGAAAGAGCAGGCTCCCCGCTGAGCAGGGAGCCCCCATGTGGGGCTCCATCCCAGGACCCCGGGGATCATGACCTGAGCTAAAGGCAGAGGCTTAACCCACTGAGCCACCCAGGCACCCTTCTCTGATCAAAGGTTAGGTATTTTTTTTTTTTACATTTATCTATTTTTTTTTTATTTTTTAAAGGATTTTATTTATTTAAGAGAGAGAGAAAAAACATAAGCAGTGGGGGAGAGAAAGGGGAAGAAGCAGAGGGAGAGGGTGAAGCAGACCCCCCCACTGCCGGACACAGGACTCGATCCCACGACCCCGGAATCTCGACCCAAGCCAAAGTTTTTTGCATTTAAAAAAATAATTTATCTTCTGTGTAGAAAAAAAAAAAAAAATTCTGGGTGGTTGTTTTCTTCTCCCAGCAAAGCCCTGATTTCTTATCTCATATTCCTGGGCTCAGCTTTAGCA
This sequence comes from Mustela nigripes, assembly GCF_022355385.1. Taxonomy (NCBI): domain Eukaryota; kingdom Metazoa; phylum Chordata; class Mammalia; order Carnivora; family Mustelidae; genus Mustela; species Mustela nigripes. The sequence continues at coordinate 6,740,976 of NC_081570.1, forward strand.
GATGGGCGTGTATTCACAGCAAGTGTCCTGGGTCTTTAATCAGAAGCTAGGCTTGTCGCGGGCCTCAACATTTTGTGGGGCGCAAGGCTGAGGGGAAAGTTCTGGTTAAGTTGGAAGCAGCCCTGGAGAGTAAAAGTGAACTATTCTTAGCTGAATTCGAGTGGAGGCAATTCACCTAAAGAACCCAAAGGCTTTTGCAATATCTTCGGTTGACTTTAATGAGTAGTTAAGCCTGAAATAGCTCCAGGCTCCAGGGGTAGACCAAACCTATTGAGAACCTCTCCTGGGAGATAAAAAGGTGCTTGTATAGCTTGCATCATGAATCAGTCAGCTTTCTCCGTGCCCCTAGCACAGGCTCAGCATGGGAGCATTTCTGCTCATCTTACTAATTGGTGGCTAAGTACAGACAGACCAGAAAGGGACACTTATTTCACTAATAAGTAGAAAAGCTTTCTTCGGAAAGAGAAGACAGGCTCGCGGGAGGCAGGGAGTCCTCAAGCAAGCATACAGGTGACACTTGGCAACTTTTTAAAACAACTTTGAGCGGGCAATTTCCATTTAATTTCTTTTCAGAGTAAGAGACACATAGAAACAGCATGCGAAAGGGACTGCGGTGTCTGGAAAAGATAAAGAGGCTAGCTTTAATATGCCTCCCATTTCTGCAGCTAATGGCACCCTGCTGAGACTATCTGTAATATTAACACAAATTCCCATAAACTCAGGCACATTCTTTCAGCAGAATGTCTTGGGTTATTTATTATAAGATCTCCTTAGCAGAGGGGCGCCTGGGTGGCTCAGTGGGTTAAAGCCTCTGCCTTGGGCTCAGGTCGGGATCGAGCCCCGCATTGGGCTCTCTGCTCAGTGGGGAGCCTGCTTCCTCCTCTCTCTCTCTCTGCCTGCCTCTCTGCCTACTTGTGATCTATCTGTCAAATAAATAAATAAAAATCTTAAAAAAAAAAAAAAAAAGATCTCCTTAGCAGAACTTTTACCATGTAAAGGAAATAGGACAGAAAAAGTAAGTTATCTCACTTCCAGGAAAAGAAAAAAACAAAAGTAACAAAGGTAGGCTTTTTCCCACGTTAAGTACTCCCAGTTCATTTTATGACCTTAATTTCCCATTACTTCAAATATCTAGAATACGAACATGAGCTTCCCTTAATCAAAGCAAATATGGTTCCTCCATTTTATTTAGTGTTCTCAAAATGCATGTTTTGAGATGTAAAATATTTTATTCTTTTTTTTTTAAAGATTTTATTTATTTAACTGACAGAGATCACAAGCAGGCAAAGAGGCAGGCAGAGAGAGGGGGGAAGCAGTCTCACTGCTGAGCTGAGCAGAGAGCCCGATGTGGGGCTCGATTCCAGGACCCTGGGTCCATGACCCTAGCCGAAGGCAGAGGCCCCAACCCACTGAGACCCTTGGGGCCCTTGAGATGTAAAATATTTTATTCTAATAAAAGTGGTATTATTTAACTCTTATACAGTTCCTTACACCGTAGTTTCAAAGCAATTTACACATTTAATAGCCACTCTTCACAAAATAGCTACATGAATATTTGAAAGTATTTGTGTTGTTTTAGAGAATATTAAATGGAGAGAAACTTGGAATACTACTACAGGGGAGGGAAAATATCTTTCCTCTACCCTTTAATGTTGTTGACTGGGACCCCTGTTATAAAAGACATTAACAAGAGAAAAGATAAAATTTTAATTAATATAAGTTTTATGTGACACGGGGGTCTTCATAAGGAGATGAAGACCCAGAGAAACGGTTAAACCTGAGTGGTTTTATGCTAGGTTTGATGAAGAGTGGAAAGTCACGGAAAGATGTTGAGAAAGTATAGTAAAGATGAGATAAGTGTAGTGAACTGAGAGAAACTTAGCAAATTCTCTCTGCTGGGATTCCTCTTCCTGTCCCTTGTCTTCAGAGCTGAGGAAGCTGCCTGCTTCTAGGTACTGAAAGGGCACCTCTCACACGGAAGACAGCTTGACAAAGTGGGACAGACATAAAAGGGTGGCAGAATCAGGACTAGAAACAGAGTGACAGGGCTCAGGATGTGCTCCCTCAAAATATGGCCCCTTGGCACATGGAATATTTTAAGTTGAAGGAATTTGAGAAATGGCACAAATACTTTCATGAGCTATGTAGTTTCCAGGATTGACCAAATGGTGAAGTAAAAATTATAGATGAAAGATCACTTACATCAAATTATATAGATCAGGATTATTTCCAAGTGTGATATTCTTTTACGATACATAGATATATATTAAAGTGATGGACCCAGCTAACTATGGTAGAGTAACAGATATCTTTTTTTATTTTTAATTTTTTTAAAAGATTGTATTTATTTATTTGACAGAGAGAGACACACGGAGAAAGGGAACACAAACGGGGGGAGTGGGAGAAGGAGAAGCGGGTTCCCGCCGAGCAGGAAGCCCAGTGCAGGGCTCGATCCCAGGACCCTAGGATCATAACCCCAGCCAAAGGCAGATGCTTGATAACTGAGCCACCCAGGGGCCCCAAGATATCTTTTTTTTTTTCCTAGATTCATTTAAAACCCAATTTTATCACTGTAAAGCAAACCTCTTGGTAATGCAGTTGGATATCTAAACCTCTATTTTTATTTTATTTTTTTAAAGATTTTATTTATGTATTTGACAGAGAGAGATCACAAGTAGCAGAGAGGCAGGCAGAGAAAGAGGGGGAAGCAGGCTCCCTGCTGAGCAGAACCCCCCCCGACAATGTGGGGCTCGATCCCAGCACCGTGAGATCATGACTTGAGCTGAAGGCAGATGCTTAACCCACCGAGCCACCCAGGCACCCCTAAACCTCTATTTTTATTAAAAGATTTTATTTATTTACTTGAAAGAGAGCAAGAGGGACAGAAAGAAACAGACCCCCGCTCAGCAGGGAGCCCAACTTGGGGCTCAATCCCAGAACCCTGGGATCATGACCCAAGTCGAAGGCAAATGCTTAACTGACTGAGCCACCCAGGCGCTCATAAACCTCTATTAATTATATAAATACTAAAGAGTCATTTAAAAAAATATTTTATCTATTTATTTGACATAGAAGGAGAGAGAGCAAGCATAGGCAGGGGAAGCAGCAGAGGGAGAGGGAGAAACAGGCTCCCCACGGAGCAGGAAGCCCAATGTGGGGCTCGATCCCAGGGGCCTGAGCTGAAGGCAAACACTTAACCCACTGAGCCACCCAGGCACCCTTAAACAGTCATTTAAAAAAAGATTTTATTTATTTACTTGAGAGAGAGAAAGACAGTAAGGAAGCACAAGCAGGGTAGAGGGGCAGAGGGTGAAAGAGAAGCAGACCTTTGCTGTGCAGGGAGCCAGACCTGGGGCTCCCAAGAATCAGGGATCATGACCCGTTGAAGGCACTTAACAACTAGCCACCAGGGCGCCTAGGACGGAGCCACATGGGGCTCCTTGCTGTGGCAGGACGCCTGCTTCTCCCTCTCCCACTCCCCCTGCTCGTGTTCTCTCTCTCGCTGTGTCTCTCTCTGTCAAATAAATAAATAAAATCTTTAATAAAACAAACAAACAAACAAACTGAGCCACCCAGGTGCCTCCCAAAGAGTCATTTAAAAAAAAAAAAAAGAAGACACCAGGGGCACCTGGGTGGCTCAGTCAGTTGAGCACCTGACTCTTGAGTTTCTGCTGAGATCGTATCTCTGGGTCCTGGGATCGAGTCCCTTGTGGGGCTCTGCGCTCAGCACAGAATGTACTGGAGGTTCTCTCTCTCCCTCTCCTGCTGCCCACCCCCCAATAAATAAATAAATATTTTTAAGAAAGACTCTATCCAATATCCAATTTAGAATATTTTTTTTTCTTAAAGATTTTATTTATTTATTTGACAGAGATCACAAGTAGGCAGAGAGGCAGGCAGAGAGAGAGGGAGGAGGAAGCAGGCTCCCTGCTGAGCAGAGAGCCCGACCCAGGGCTCCATCTCAGAACCCTGGGATCATGACCTGAGCGGAAGGCAGAGGCTTTAACCCACTGAGCCACCCAGGCGCCCCACCAATTTAGAATATTTGATGGGGGCTCCTGGATGGCTCAATCAGTTAAATGTCTGATTCTTTTTTTTTTTTTTTTAAGATTTTATTCATTTATTGGACAGAAAGAGAGATAGTGAGAGCAGGAACACAAGTGGGAGAGGGAGAAGCAGTCTTCCTGCTGAGCAGCAAGCCCAATGTGGGGCCTAATCCTAGGACCCTGGGATCATGACTTGAGCCCAAGGCAGATGCCTAATGACTGAGCCACCCAGACACCCTACAACCAACTCCTGGGAGAGACAGAGAGAAGAAAGGGAGGGGGAGGGGAGAAGAGGGAAGGAAAGAAGGAAAGAAAGAGAAAGAGGAAAGGAGCGGGGGCATCTGAGTGGCTCAGTGGGTTAAGCCTCTGCCTTCGGCTCAGGTCATGATCTCGGGGTCCTGGGATCGAGTCCCACATCGGGCTCTCTGCTCCGTGGGGAGCCTGCTTCCCTCCCCCACTCCTCTCTGCCTGCTTCTCTGCCTACTTATGATCTCTGTCTGTCAAATAAAGAAATAAGATATTAAAAAAAAAAAAAAAAGAGGGAAGGAAGGGAGGGGGAGAGAGAGAGAGAGAGAGAGAGAGGAGGGAGGAAGAAAATTTAACAAAAGAGACCCAAGCAAAGGGTCTGGCATAGATCAGTGCTCAGAAAATGTCTGAGGAAAGAAGAAATGACATCATAGTCAGAAGAGGTAGCAATAGACACTGTCCTTTCTCCCACATAGTAATTACTGTTAAGATTTTTCAAAACATGTTTTCTTCTCTCTAATCTCGAGACCTAATTCGCACCAGGGAAAAGCACAGTTTGAGTTTTTCAAGCCAAAAGGGCCTAGAGTGCGCCACTTGCCCAGTGCTTTGATGGCAACAGAATTAACCGGGCACAGTCAACCTCCCGCTCTGGCGAGGGCAGCTCTGTGGGATGCCCACGTGCCTGAGGGGAGCAGACGTGCCACTGGTCCAGTCAGACTCCCAGGAGGCACCTGAACGAGCACGTGCTCACATCCCTCTTTCCTCTCCAGGCTCCCGAGTTCGAGACGCGGTCCGCATTCTCCTGTCGGAGGCTGGCAAGTGGATTCGGTACGTCTCTATGTGCTCCTTTACGGGGTCTTGCTCATGGTATTTTCTTGGAGAGGAACAGACCACTCAAAATTCTACAAGACAGCGTGAAAAGAAATGCCACAAGACCAAGGCTAATGGACCGAGATTTTACCTGTTTGCTCATAAAGTACAAATGCTCTTTTCCTGAGTAAATACGACACAAAACATTTAAAGGAGTATAAACAATGAGGCTTATAACCCAAATCTGTTATAATTTACCAAAACCTAGATTAAACTTGATGTAAAACCTGTGATAAGAAAGTTTCTTTTCTTTTTAAATACACAAAGTAGTAAATAAATAGAAACTTAAAAAAAAAAAAAGTTAAAAAAAGGGGGGGGTGCCTGGGTGGCTCAGTGGGTTAAACCTCTGCCTTTGGCTCAGATCATCATCTCAGGGTCCTGAGATCGAGCCCTGCATCAGGCTCTCTGCTCAGGGGGGAGCCTGCTTCCTCCTCTCTCTCTGCCTGCCTCTCTGCCTACTTGTGATCTCTGTCTGTCAAATAAATAAATAGAATCTAAAAAAAAAAAAAAGTTTAAATACATGAAGTAGTAAAAGCACCAAATTTCCCAATATCATGGTCAAATCACAGGGTTAAGGCAATCGGTTATAATCTAATCTAGGCCAAATACTTGCTTTTACCTAATTACCTACTTTTTTTTTTTAAGATTTTTTTATTTATTTACTTGACAGGCAGAGATCACAAGTAGGCAGAGAGGCAGGCAGAGAGAGAGGGGGAAGCAGGCTCCCTGCTGAGCAGAGAGCCCGATGCAGAGCTTGATCCCAGGACCCTGAGATCATGACCTGAGTCGAAGGCAGAGGCTTTAACCCACTGAGCCACCCAGATGCCCCCACTAATTACCTAATTCTTTGATTACCATGGCAGGTAACAACCTCAGTTTCAACTTGGTCTGGTTTACGTGTGTTGGAGGAGTGATGTCAGGCCTAAAAAAACCAGGTTTTCACAAAAAAAAAAAAAAAAAAAAAAAAAAATCCTTAAATTCCTCTTATAGAAAAGAACAGCCCCACAATGACAATTTAGCAGAAATGAAGACTACTCAGATGGTTTAGAGTAAACATACATAACCGAGATAACCTAAGCTCTTAAATCATGTATTGAAATTACGACTGTAACACGAAGTCACAGGTTCCTGTGGGAAGACTTCCAAAGTTCCTGAAGTGGCAGAGATCCGTGGCTGGTGCATTATCTTAGGGAAAACCCTTACCTAATCTTCCTCTTTACCCAAAACGAAAACAAAAACAAGAAAACCCCCCCAAACAAAAAGCTGGTGACGCTCCTTAACCTTTTTATTTTTAAAGATTTTATTTATTTATTTGTCTGAGAGAGGGCAGGAGCGAACACAAGCAGGGGGAGTGGCAGAGGGAGAAGCAGGCTCCCTGCAGAGCCAGGAGGCTGATGCGGGACTCGATTCCAGGATCTGGGATCACCACCGCAGACGCGTACCCGACTGAGCCACCCCGGGGTGTCCCGCCCTGCCTCACCTTCTTTACAGAAAGTAATTTTACTTGTTTAGTTATTTTTAATTACAGTCCATTGTGAGGCCTATGGAATGTGGTCTTTTCCAGAGGAAAAACAGCCAAGCACTACGAGGCTTCCAGCGGACAGCCTCAAACCTCTCAACTTCCCTGGGCCTCTGCGTGGACAACAGACTCTGCCAGGAACTCTTGAGAGTGCGGCAGCGGCGGTGGGCCCCGGGGCAAGAGGCTTTCAGCAGCTTAGTCTCCTTGCAGTGGGGCAGGGAGAGAGACTTCAAAAACAAAGTGAGTTAGGATGTCAAAAGGCCAAAGTCCAGGGGAGTATCTAGAAGAACCATATTTTTAACCTGCTATTTGTAATTTAATGAAAATATTAAATACTAGTTAACCCAGTTTCTAAATCTTTTTAGTTCCAGGGCCAAACAGACTGGAAGCAATTGCCGTGTGTTCATGGGGGACTGTGGGAATGCTGACAGTTTTAATTTACATATTAATGCTGAAAAACATTTTGAGACGCAAAGAAGGGCATTCTTTGGCCTTAGTAATGAATAGAGTAAGGGGAGAGGGGAAAAAAAAAAACACCCAGACAGGAAAGTGGTTGAAAAGCCCTAGGCAAAATGGTCTGGGTTTATTTTTTCTGTAATAATTTCAAACTATCCATCACTCACTGTAATAAGATACCAACCAGTGGTGGATTTGTACAGTCTTTTATTTTGCTTAAGATGACTGTTCTTTGGCTGAGCTGTCTTCAAAAAAATGCCTAACAATCAAAGTTAACAATCTATCTGTCTCAACTCCAACTCCTTCCTGGGAACAACTCATTCTACTGCCTGGTTTCCTCCTGTACCACCCACCCACCCACCCAGCACACCTATCTTACCACTCACAGGAAAACACAAAGGACTGGAACATAGAAATTTTCTTTTTTTTAAATTTTTGAAAGACTTTATTTTAAAGGAATGCATATACCCAATGTGGGACTTGAACTTACAAACCTGAGATCAGGAGTCGCACATCAGACTGACAGGTGCCCCTAGAAATTGTTTTAATTTATTAACTTTTATTAAACAGCCCAGTTGTCCACTTGCTCATTGGAATTTACTTTTGCTTCAACCCCAGTTCTTTGAAAAATGCAGGAATTCTTTTCATTAAAATTTTAGCTTGACCTAAGGATAGCAAAAAGTGAGCTGCCGTACCATAAGTTATTGCAGTCTGAAACCTCCCAAGAAGTTGAAAAAAACAGGAAATTAAATATAGTAAAATATGAACAGGAAACATGGTTTGCAAATCATTTAATAACTATAATTATACAGAATTTTCAAATTATTCATTTTATTTTTCTGAATTATACCAAATTTGTGGAACAAAATGTATCATATGGCCCTTGAAAGAACTGTTAAACAGTAGATTAGCTCCAATGCAAAACTTTTTTCTGCATGAAGGAAGAGGGGGAATCCACAGTAATCCTATGTGGTACGTAGGTCCTACCCACTCATCCCCATGGAACAGAAGAGGAAAATGAGGCTCGGCAAGATTCAGTGACCTACCAAACGTCACGTGGCCAGGAAGGACAGGATTCAGTGACCTACCAAACGTCGCGTGGCCAGGAAGGGCAGTGTCTTGCACTGCACATTTGGTGACTTTTTTTTAACTTTGCAAATTTTAAAGGAAGATTAATTTTAAGTTGAGGACTAGTCATTACTTACAAAATGAATACACTAATGTGATTAATGATAAAACATTTCACTGATGTTAGTCTTAGAGAAAGTGTAAGAGAAACCAAAATTAAGGACTCTGGATTCATCTTGGCCCTTTTCAAACACCAAATATTCCTAATTTTCCTTATCCTACTACTGGAGGGAAAGGGGGAATCATGTTATGGCTTAAAAAAACAAAAAGAAATCCCCCCAAATACACATACAGACAGCAATTCCATTCCTAGGTATATACCCGAAAGAGCTGAAAACAGGTATTTAAACAGAGTTACACAAATGTTCACAGCAGTACTATCTGCAATAGCCAAAAAGTTCAAGAGATTAATGGATAAGCACAGTGTGGTATCCATGCAAGGAAGTACTGTCAGCCATTAAAAGGTATGAAGTGCTGTATGTGCTACAACTTAGATTAACCTTGAAAGTACGACACTAAGTGAAAGAAGCCAGACACAAAAGGTCCCATACTGTAGCATGCCCTTGCTACGAAATACCCAGAATAGGTAAACCCAGTGACAGAGACAGAAAGCAGATTAGTGGTTGCTGGAGGCTAGGATAAAGAGGAGGGCAGAAATGAAGACTACTCAGATGGTTTTGGGGTGGTGAAATGTTTTGGAATGAGATGGTGATAGTTGCACAACATTGTGACTGTATTAAACACCCTGAATTGTACACTTTAAAATGATGAATTTTACGTTATGTGAATGTCACCTTGATTGAAAAAAAAAATTGTAGAATAGGGGTGCCTGGAAGGCTCAGTCAGTGGAGTGTGTGACTCTTGATCTCCAGCCCATGAGTTCAAGCTCCACATTGGGTGTAGTGATTACTTAATAAAACAAACAAACAAATGCCGAATAATAATGAAATGATGACTGACCATAATGTCTAGATGAATAGCAGGTCATTTGCTTCTTCTTGGTTTGTCACAATTTCAATGAGTTTTTGACTGGCCTAAACCCATATATAAAAAGTTACCCATTAAAAGTTCCAAATAAGGCATTAATGAAGCTGAGGTCCCTAATTTGTCCAGTTGGCAGAGCACCTAGTAGAGTTTAGAGTATACAAGAAGCTTTAAAAATGTTTTAAATTTGTATAAAGTGCAAAGAAAAAGAAAACTGAGAAATACATGAAAAAATATAAAGTGGCCAGAGGCTAGACTCTAGGCTCACATACACG
>NC_081570.1:6750509-6759847 GCF_022355385.1 Mustela nigripes
CGCATGGGAGATCTCCGTACACACGCATGGGAGATCTCCGTACACACGCATGGGAGATCTCCGTACACACGCATGGGAGATCTCCGTACACATGCATGGGAGATCTCCGTACACATGCATGGGAGATCTCCGTATTTGAGCATGCAGAGAAACATAAACTCAAGAGTATGCTTTTCCTCGTAACTTAGTTTGTGTTTCTCCACAAACTCAAAAGTAAGAAATAGTTTGCAGTCACCACCTTCTGGGTTTCAGCGAAGAGGTCACACACACGGAGGGCCTCCAGCTGCCGCTCTCAATTGCTTCCCTGGTGAAACACCGGCAGGAGGTTAAGTTACTCCAGGAGACTCTCAACAGGGCTCCCATTGTTCCAAGCTCAAAACTCAGAGATACAATGGGCCCCATTCATAAGGAGGCCTCACAGGCTGGGGAAAGGTCCCTTAGTGACAACTTTCTGTTGAGACATTGAATTTTTCATAAACACAGACTTGCCCAAATATGTGTTAATTCGTTTTTAAAAACAGCACAAAATACAGAAATAAAACTCAATGGACACAAAACTGAGAGTCAGAACACCCAAGTCTTATCACCAGCTCTGTTTTGGATGAGACTTGAAGCAAGTCAACTTGCTCTTTCTGAGCCTCAGCTTTCTCGTTTATCAAATGAAAAGGATTTCTAAGATCGCTCAGAACTCAAATTCTATGAACACACATGAGGTCGACTGATGTTGGTACACTATTCACTCCAATAAGTGGGGATAAATTATGAGCAAAAATAATCCTTAGTTCACATCTTTTCATTTACTGTCAGCACTTAAAAACAAGGAAGCTTAATAAAAACAGGCAGAGAAACTGTTTTCTGTTCTCTCTAAAAAAACACATAAGACATAATGAATAAGGTCCAACGGGTCCCTCATCCCAACAAGTCTGGGATGACTGAGGCAGGTGGCCCTACACAAAGCACAATGATGAAGGGTATAACCAGAAGCCACAAGTATGTTTTCCTGTCACCTTTTCTTAGCTTATCAGTGCATTTCAAGAATCTCTTGATTTCTTTGCAATGATTCAAAACCCCTAGAAGACAACTGCCATTTACAGCAAGAATGTGATCAATGTCCCAAGGCTCCACACCATGTCATTTCTTTGTTTTTTCAACTTCGAAACTTGCCAATGCAAGAACTTTGTCTCCGGAGCCTAAGGAGAAAGACACATGATAAACAAAAGGTTATTTCATATGCATTTATAATTCCAGGTACCAAGGGGAAAATCTCTCCCATAGATACTGAAACAGGAAATGAAATTAGCTTGTATTATCAGAGCATTGCCTCCAACCTTCCCAGTGCCAATTCCCAGTTTCTTTCCCCTGAACAAACATCTGATATACATGGGGTGATTTACTGCCTACAGATCCTCATTCTAGCTTTAAATGCAAAATGGAATATATAAAATTTGAGTTTACTTTACTTTTTTTTTTTTTAAAGATTTTATTTATTTATTTGACAGAGAGAGATCACAGTAGACAGAGAGGCAGGCAGAGAGAGAGAGAGGGAAGCAGGCTCCCCGCTGAGCAGGGAGCCCAATGCGGGACTCCATCCCAGGACCCTGAGATCATGACCTGAGCCGAAGGCAGCGGCTTAACCCACTCAGCCACCCAGGCGCCCCTGGTTTTACCTTTTAACTCAAGAAAAGGCCATCCTGTTATCTCTCCCATGGTATCCAGTGACCTGGGGCAGTAACACATGCTCGGCTTGCACAACTACAAGGGTACTCACCAAGGTCTGTGGAGACTTTCTCAAACTGGCTGAGTATAGCACCTGCATTTGCTGACAGGAAGGCCTCATCATCTGCAGTCAGCTAAACAAAACAAAACAAAACAAAACAAAACAAAACAAAACAAAACTAAGCCCATGGAAGTGGATTCAAATGTTAACAAGTGGTTCTAAGAAACACAGTTAGGAATGTCTCAGAACCAAAAACTGGATCACAGATCAAGAAGTTCTGTACCAGATACTTTATACCTTTTAATTTAATATTAAATTAAATACAGGTACCTTCTCGCCAAGTTTCCTGAGAGCTGTAAGTATCTCCACTTTCTGTTGCATGTACAGGCCTCTGTCCAGCTTCCCTACCATGAGATCTCTGTCCATCTGAAAAGGACGGATGCAAAGTACATGGTACTTAAGTTAAAAACATTCTGCCCATAAAATCCAACTTTTCAGATCTACTACTGCTACTTTTTTGTTGTTGTTAAAGTAATCCCCCAACCCAATATGGGGCTCGAACGCACAACCCTGAGATCAAGAGTTGCATGCTCTTCTGACCATGTCAGCCAGGTGCCCCCAGAATTACTACTACTACTTCTTTTTTTTTAAGTTTTAAAGATTTACTAATTTTAGGTGGGGAGGGAGCCCTGCATCTGGCTCCCTGCTCAGCGGGAAGCCTGTCCTCCCTCTCCCCCTCCCCCTGCTCTTATTCCCTCTCTTGCTGTCTCTGTCAAATAAATAAATAAAATATTATTTATTTATTTATAATATAAACATATATAAATATAAATATAATATATATAAAATATAAAATATTTTATATTTTATTTCTTTGTTTGACAGAGAGAGACACAGCGAGAGAAGGAACACAAGCAGGGGGGTGGGAGAGGGAGAGGCAGGCTTTCTCTGAGTGGGGAGCCTGACGTGGGTCTCCATCCCAGGTCCCTGGGATCATGACCTGAGCCGAAGGCAGACGCTTAACAACTGAGCCACCCTTTAGGCGCCCCTAAAGTCTTTAAAAATAATAATAATAATAACTTCCCAAGGTCACCTACCTTCACAGTAGAGCAGCAACACCAATCCTGCCAGTCTGACCTATGTTTGTGCTCTAACCACTATGCTACTGAATTACCACCAGTGGTTGCAAACAACTTGTTAATGTCTTAATTATATTCAAGTTTATATACAGACTTTCTCAAGCACCAGGTTTATAGAGATGTTTGAAATTCTTAGATAACAAAGGCCATGTACACAGAGAGCAATATCGCTAATGGATTCTTGCTAGAATTTCAATTCAGGGCTCCAAGTGCATGGTAAAACCTTAAAGGTGGGGTCCAAGTAGAAGCAGTTAGTAGCACTTTTAACTGTCATATGCTGTTTAAACCTCCATATTCAACACCAATAATAATTGCTAGAAAGACTAATTCTGTCAGAAAACTATGCGTTGTGGTTCTAAAATCAACTGATTAGAGGCCCCTCCATGGCAAAGTCAGTTGAAGGCCTGACTCTTGGTTTCGGCTCAGGTCATGATCTCAGGAGTGTGAGATCAAGCCCCGCGCTGGACTCCAAGCTCAGGGGGGAGTCTGCTAATGTCTCTCTCTCCCGCTCCCCCTTCCCACATTCTCTCTCTCTAAAATAAATAAATATTAAAACAAATCCGGGGGCACGTGGGTGTCTCAGTCCATTAGGCATCTGTCTTGGGCTCAGGTCATGATCCCAGGGTCCTGGGATTGAACCCTGCATCAGGCTCCCTGCTCAGTGGGGAGTCTGCTTCTCCCCCTCTCTCCCACTGCTTCTTCTCTCTCTTTCAAATAAATAAATAAAATCTTTAAAAAAAAAAATCACCAATCAATTTTTTCTAACAGACTATTTTTTCAGAACAGTTTTAGGTTCACAGTAAATTGTGTGAAAGGTACAAAGATTTCCCATACACCCCTCACCTCTGCTCATGCATAGCCTCCCCATCATGAACATGCCCCACCAGAGTGGCTCATTGTTACAACAGCTGAACCTATGCTGACACATCATAATCCCCCACTTCTATAGCGTACACATTAGGGTTTACTGGTGGTGGTGTTACACATTCTCAACTGACTGATTTTTAAATTTCAGAATAACATAATGAAATTCTGGAGCTGAGAAAACACATACACCCAGCAATTAAATCAAATTGAAGAAACTTTACCTCTGCTAACCTTGTCCGAAGCTGACCTGGTTGTTTCTTTGCAAATAACCTGATGACCTCTGGGGTTTTAAAGGCCTGGCTGATAGCTGCCTGGATAGCCTAGAATACAGAAAGGTAAAAACTGAACAAAATAGTCCAATGAATTAAATATTACAATAATTGATTGATGAATCCTCAATTACAAATAGTCTTCCTTGTTCATCAAATACTGTTATAATTTTAGTTTCCACAAAAGCAAAAATGAACTAAAAAGCTGCACAGCAAAGGAAACAGTCAATAAAACCAAAAGGCAGCCTGCAGGATGGAAGAAGGTATTTGCAAACGATGTATCCGATTAGGGTTAGGATCCAAAATCTATGAGGAACTTAACAAATTCAACACCCAAAAAGACATGTAACCCAGTTAAGAAATGGGCAGAAGACATGAATGGACACTATTTCAAAGAAGACACCTAGATGGCTAACAGACACATGAAAGGATGCTCACCATTACTCATCATCAGGGAAATAAAATCAAAACCATGATGAGATACCATCTCACACCTGTCAGAATGGCTAGATTTTTTTTTTAAGATTTTATTTATTTATTTAACAGAAAGCAAGAGAGAGGGAGAGGGAACACAAGCAGGAGGAGTGGGAGAGGGAGAAGTAGGCTCTCTGCTTAGCAGGGAGCCTGACAAGGGGCTCAGTCCCAGGACCCCAGGATCATGACCTGAGCCGAAGGCAGAGGCAGAGAACTAATGACTGAACCACCCAGGAGCCCCAGAATGGCTAAAATTAACAACACAAGAAACAGCAGATATTGGCGAGGATGTGGAGAAAGGGGAACTCTCTTGTACTGTTGGTGGGAATTCAAACTGGTGCAGCCACTCGACAGAACAGTATGGAGGTTCCTCAAAATATTAAAAATAGAACTACAATACAGTCCGGCAATTGCACTACTAGGTATTTACCCAAAGGACACAAAAATAAAGATTTCAAGAGATACATGCACCCCGATGTTTACAGCAGCATTATTAGCAACAATAGTCAGACTATGGAGAGAGCCCAAATATCCAACAACTGATGAATGGAAAAAAGGGGTGTGTGTGTATATACACATACACACATATATAATATGTTTGTGTGTGTGTGTATATATATATATATAAATATAACAGAATATTAGTCATCAAAAAGAATGAAATCCACGGGGCGCCTGGGTGGCTCAGTGGGTTAAGCCGCTGCCTTCGGCTCAGGTCATGATCTCGGGGTCCTGAGATCGAGTCCCGCATCGGGCTCTCTGCTCGGCGGGGAGCCTGCTTCCCTCTCTCTCTCTCTGCCTGCCTCTCCATCTACTTGTGATTTCTGTCAAATAAAAAAAAAAAAAAAAAAAAAAAAAAAAAAAGAATGAAATCTTAAAATTTGTAACAATGTGGATGGAGGTAGAGTATATTATGTTAAATGAAATAAGTCAGTCAGAGAAAGACAAATACCACAGGATCTCACTCATATATGGAATTTAAGAAACAAAACAGAGGAACATATGGGAAGGGGGAAAAAAGGAAAGAGGCAAATGAGCCAGAAGAGATTCCTAATGATAAAGAATCATTTATCTTTGATAAATGATAAATGGGAGGGAGGTGGGCGGCGGATGAGCTAGACGGGGGTGGGGTGTTAAGCAGGGCACATACATAAGTGATGAATCACGGAATTCTGAATTCTTCTCCAGAAACCAACATCACACTGTACATTAACTACCTAAAATTTAAATTAAAAAAAAAATTAGTTTCCTTTTGCTATTTCTGTGCATGTCACTGGAGCCAAATACATAACCAAATGAAGATCTGGAAGCTTATGCTGCTCTACCTGTACACAGACACTCAGCGCTCAGAAGTCAAACCCCCAGAGTTTTTTTCTATTTTAAACATACTTACTAAAAAAGAGAGAAAATCACCTGTGTCACCAGTGTAAGTAAATTATGCTTACCAGCTGCATTCCACTTAGCTCATCGACCAGAGTCATATTTCCAGACATGATTTTCTTCAGGGAATCATTAAATTCACTTAGCTGCTCCAGAGTTTCCTTTTTGGTTTCTTCATATTCGTCTGTATCGAGCTCCTCTCTGAAGTGCAGTGAACATAACAGAGAAAAGCATAGAGTTCCAAGTGAAAAAAGCAATCTTAATATTTGTACCCCAAGACTTCAGCTACATATATTTACAAAAAATACGTTGCGGGGACAAGGCTGAAAGGAAAGGACAAAATGCTAATAACAGATGGGTTCAGATGTTGGTAATATGGGCGTTTTCCTACAATGTGATTACTTTGATAATTAAACATTTTTCTTTTACCAAAACGAGGCACACTCAACAAACCACATAATAACTTCCTTTTAAGCCGTCTATGAATCAACGCGTAAGCCTGGGCAAGACATTTAACACAGCCAAGCCTCAGTTTCTTGATCTATAAGCCACCGATGATACAGTACCTACCTCATAGAGCTGCTATGAGCATTACATGAACTATAGACGTCCATGACAAACAACAGGTACTTGACAAAATAGCAGATATTTTTACCCCCATCCTTAGTGGCAGGTAAAATTTTGTGCATCATGAAATACAACAGCAATGTATTACCTGTCACCTGAGGAAGAGGCTATTTTTTTTTTATTATGTTCAGTTAGCCAAGAGGCTATTTTTATTCACTAAGTGAACAAGTCATTTATTAAACATTTACTACAAATCATGGCAGCTCTCATTTCTTCAGCACCTATTCTGGGCCAAGCATCGTTTTGGCCTCTTCATTTGAAATACCTCCAACCACCTCTCAAAGGTGTTGAAAAAGGCCATGAACAGTTTTGGTCCTTTGAACAGTTAAGGTTGAAAATACACTAGAAGGTCAAGTATATACCAGGCAGGACCACTTTAAATACTAAAGAGAGACAAGGTAGGTGCTGCTATTTCTACTTCAAAGCACTGTGAAGAACACGGCAGGGAAAACCAAAATCACACATGGGCCTGCACCCACCGCCGGGCACCTGGCCGAGAAAAAGGCACCGGCCAGCAGAGCAGCGTTTCGTTAGACGATTACCTGCACTCCTCCAGATCTTGCAACTGCTGCATCAGTCTATCCAACTGTTCTTCTAGATTCTGCTTTAATTTGCTTGTCTCTGTCTTTCCTCTGGAAGCCATTTCGATCTCTGAGTAGAACAATAAGCCCACATACGGTGTGTACTGGGTTATTTGAAATGATTCAACATACCAGTACAATTTAAAATGGGCTATACTCTTTCTGAGCGACAGTTGTGCAAAGAGAATTTCATTTTACATATAAAAGTTTAACTAATACACGAGTAGCATCCCACAAAAATGCATGGCAGGCTTCCTAACTGACTTGACAAGTTAAGCAGAAATCTTCACTAGTGGGGCACCTGGGTGGCTTAGCAAGTTAAGCAGCTGCCTTCAGCTCAGGTTATGATCCCAGGGTCCTGGCATTGAGCCCCTTATTGGGCTCCTTGCTCAGCTGGGATCCTGCTTCTGCCTCTCCCTCTGCCTCAGCCTGCTGCTCCCCTGGCCTGTGTTCTTGTGCTCTCTCTCAAATAAATAAATAAATCTTAAAAAATAAATAAATCTTAAAAAAAAAAAAGAAGTCTTCACTATTAATCTATCTTACTTTAAACAAATCTGATAACTGAAAACACAGTTTTATAAAGAAATAGATAAGGTGTGACTTTCTGTTACAAAAAGCTTTATTATAACGTTTTTTATTCTTACCTATTACTCTCCAGGACTCAGAAAACTCCTAGCCTTATCTGGTTGGTCTTATATTTACCTTACATTACATTTACCTTATGGACATTAACAACTTTTGATATGATTTCTTCTTTGGAAATCTGCCCATATTCCACTGGATTATCTTTCCCTTACTGATTTATAGGAGTACAAAGACTTTGTAGTTACGTTGCAAATATTATCTCGTCTCTTAAATTTCACTGTTTTTGTCATGACAAATTATTTTTTAAAAATATTTTATTTAGGGTGCCTGGGTGGCTCAGTGGTTTAAGCCGCTGCCTTCGGCTCAGGTCATGATCCCAGAGTCCTGGGATCGAGTCCCACATCGGGTTCTCTGCTCAGCAGGGAGCCTGCTTCCTTCTCTCTCTCTCTGCCTGCCTCTCTGCCTACATGTGATCTCTCTGTCAAATAAATAAATAAATAATCTTTAAAAAAAAAAAAAAAATTTTATTTATTTGAGAAAGAGAGTAAGAAAGCACAGGCAGAGGGAGGAGAAGCAGGCTCCCCACTGAGCAAAGAGCTTGATACAGGGCTCCATCCCAGGACCCTGGTATCATGACCTGAGCTGAAGGCAGACACTTAACCCACTGAGCCACGCAGGTGCCCCACAATAAATTATTTTAGTGGCCAAATCTATTTTCTCCTTTAAGGCTTCCTAGTTTTATGTCCCACGAAGGCAGCCCTAACCATCTCAAGATTTAAAAATATATATATACTGTATCTAAGAGTTACATAAATTTTTTTTTTAACATTCAGCTCTTTAAGCCACTTGCAACTTTTGTTAATGCTGTAAAATAGGAGTCTAACTTTTATTTTCTTTCAAATGGGGAGCCAGTTACCCTAACTCCGTTTACTAGTCAGTACTTATGCCACTTTCATTGGTTGATTGCTTGTTTTAAGCAGGCTCCACATCCAGCATGGGGCCTTACGCTGGGCTTGAACAAACGGCCACGGTATCGAGACCTGAGCTGAGATTAAAGTTGGATGCTTCACCAACTGAGTCAACATGGGTGCCCCTATGCTACTTTTTATATAGATTCAATAGAAACAGTCAAGTCGGTTTCACTGACAATGTTCTGGTCCTAAGACAATACCTTGCTATTGTAATTGTTAGCAGTCGAGCTGGTGTACATTGGTAACTGATAAGGAGTTGCCTTTATTACTGCAGAATTTTCCCTCCATTAACTCTTGGCCATTCCTATGCATTTTCTCTTCTGGATGAACTAAAGATTCAACCTGTCAAGTCCCCTTAAAAATGCAACGGAAGGGGCACCTGGGTGGCTCAGTGGGTTAAGCCTCTGCCTTCGGCTCAGGTCATGATCCCAGGGTCCTGGGATCGAGCCCCACAACGGGCTCTCTGCTCTGCAGGGAGCCTGCTTCCTCCTCTCTCTCTGCTTGCCTCTCTGCCTACTTATGATCTCTGTCAGATAAATAAAGAAAAAATCTTTAAAAAAAAATGCAACGGAAATTCTGATAGGGATTACATTAAAATTAAAAACTAATATGAGGGCGCCTGGGTGGCTCAGTGGGTTAAGCCGCTGCCTTCGGCTCAGGTCATGATCTCAGGGTCCTGGGATCGAGTCCCACATCGGGCTCTCTGCTCAGCAGGGAGCCTGCTTCAT
>NC_081570.1:6759947-6770135 GCF_022355385.1 Mustela nigripes
CAGGTCATGATCTCAGGGTCCTGGGATCGAGTCCCACATCGGGCTCTCTGCTCAGCAGGGAGCCTGCTTCCTTCTCTCTCTCTCTCTGCCTGCCTCTCAGTGTACTTGTAATTTCTGTCAAATAAATAAATAAAATCTTTAAAAAAAAAAAAACTAATATGAAAAGATCTATATCCTTGTAATTTGAATCTTCCTATTAAGCAATATATCATTCCATTTATCTCAGCTTTCTTTCATGACCTTTAATTTAAAAAGTATTGTTTTATTTCAAAGGCCTTGAATATTGGCTATTCTTTTTGCTTTGTTTTAGCATTTTATTTTTTAAATTTTATTTTTAAATAAATGTTATGTTCCAAGATTCATTGCTTATGCACCACAACTAGTGCTCCAGGCAATACGTGCCCCCCTTAATACCCACCACCAGGCTCACCCAAACCCCCAACCCCCTCCCCAAATATTGGCATTCTAAGACATTTTGTATTTTTTAGTTAATACTCAAAAACACTTTTTGGTATTAAAATTTCTGATTATTGTGGGTCACCCCGCTAGCTCAGTTGGTGGAGCATGCGACTCTTGATCTCGGGTTGTGAGTTCCAGCCCCACATTGGGCGTCAAGTTTACTTAAAAACAAAAATTTCTGGGGCGCCTGGGTGGCTCAGTGGGTTAAGCCTCTGCCTTCGGCTCAGGTCATGATCTCAGGGTCCTGGGATCGAGTCCCGCATCGGGCTCTCTGCTCAGCAGGGAGCCTGTTTCCTCCTCTCTCTCTCTCTGCCTGCCTCTCTGCCTACTTGTGATCTCTCTCTGTCAAATAAATAAATAAAGTCTTTAAAAAAAAAATTTCTGATTATTGCTAGTGTAGAGGAAAGTTACTGCTTTCGATGTGTTGATAATGTACACATTTACCTTAACATTCATAGCATTTAAGTTTTTCCATTTATAAAAATTAAACTTACATTTCTTTCAGGAAACACATTTTGCTTAATATTAGATATAAACATTCATTAAAACCTAAATCCTGGGGCGCCTACTGGCTCAGTCAGTGGAGCGCACAGCTCTTGATCTTGGCATCACGAGTTCCAGCTCCAGGCTGGGTGTAGAGATTACTTAAATAAAAACTGTAAAAACCAAACCAAAATAAAACAAACAAACAAAAAACCCTAAATCCTTGGGTAACTTATTAAAGCATTTAAAGTTTTCCTATTATCATTTATTCCTATGATTATTCCTATTATCATCCTATTATCATCATTAGCAGATGATCTGGTATGTGAACTTCAATGACAGGGATTCCTTACATTACACTCAAAATAGAATATAACTAGTGAAAATCTATTCTTACTACTGTATCTTTTAAAATTGGCTTATTGGGGAGCCTGGGTGGCTCAGGAGTTAAGCGGCTGTCTTCAGCTCAGGTCATAATCCCAGGGTTCTGGGATCGAGCCCCACACTGGGCTTCCTGCTCAGTGGGAAGCTGGCTTCTCCCTCTCCCACTTCCACTGCTTGTGCTCCCTCTCTCGTTGTGTCTCGCTCTGTCAAATAAATAAAAATCTTAAAAAAATAAAATAAAATAAAATAAAATTGGTTTATCTACAATGATTAAAGATATGTAAATATAAATGAACTACATTATAGCCAGAATTGTAATTTCACGTATAATAGGTTAGCCAGAAGTATAATTTATTGCACATAATTTATTATAGCTATGCTTCATATATAATTCTTCCTGGGAAAGATACAATTAAACTTTATTTTATAGCTGTTGAATTTTCCAGTAAAAGTAAAGCCAAACCTAAAAAGTATTTTTTCGGGCTCAATTTCCTACAGTCTAACCACACTGAAGTACTTGCTGTTTCAATTTTAGTGTATATGCTGCTGAAGCAAGCACTACTTGCTGTTTCAAAAGTTGCCACACATTTTTACCTTCTCTTTTGAGCCATTTTTTTTTCTGCTTATCAAGCCAAGGTAATCCATTCTTCAAGGTCTATCTCAAGGCTCAGCTTCCTTTCTTGGTTCCTTCCCAATCACTAAATTATTTTTGTCTCTTTTTTTTTTTTTTAAAGATTTTATTTATTTATTTGACAGAGAGAAATCACAAGTAGGCAGAGAGGCAGGCAGAGAGAGAGAGGAGGAAGCAGGCTCCCTGCTGAGCAGAGAGCCCGATGCGGGACTCGATCCCAGGACCTTGAGATCATGACCTGAGCCGAAGGCAGCGGCTTAACCACTGAGCCACCCAGGCGCCCACTAAATTATTTTTGAGTAGGGGTTTTACTTTTTATTTTTTTTATAGGTTTTATTTATTGAGTTAGAGGGATCGCAGGAGCTGGGGGTCAGGGAAAGGGAGAAATATGCTCCCTGCTGAGCAGTGAGCCACACAGGGCTTGATCCCAGGACCCCGGGATCATGACCTGAGCCAAAGGAAGATGCTTAACTGACTGAGCCCCCCAGATGCCCCCACTTCTTCTTTATACATCAGCATCCAGCATAATGCTGGACAGAGAGTAAAGTACTGGATCAATAAGCAGTATATGAATAATGAGAGCCGATTGCTTCTTCCACGACATTTCACATCTTATTCTCCATTCAGCACTTATTTCCGCCTTAACTTATACGTGATTTCATTACAGCACATTGTTTACTGGTCTGTCTGTTCCCCCCCCCCCCCCAGACTATAAACTCTGGCAGAGGAGTCTGACGTCTCCTTTTAGCATCCTCAGCCCTAAAAAAAGAACAGATACTCAGTAACCGGATACAGGGTATAAAGGCACCAGATATTTTAGGGAGGTGAAACTATTTTACATAAATTTCAGGGGAAGATGGGGGCCCTCTGAAAGCCTTAACCTGGTGCCGCCCGTTATCTGAAATTTATCCCAGGAAGATTAGCTCGCTGGCACCACCTAGTCTCCGACAAAGGCGGTGCAGCTTTCCCAGAAACCGCCGCAACAGCCCTCAAAACCGGCCACCTGGAGCGGATCAGGGGCTCCCTGCCTGCCCACCTTGCCTCTCAGGACTTCGAACTCTGCACACTGCTGGCCGGTCCCAAAGTGCCGAAGCCGCCCGCCGCTGAAGCTCTGAGAGTCCTACACTTGAGGAACGCGAAGTGGTTCATCAGGACCACGAGAGGCTCAGAGTGCAACCCCCTTGGAGGTGGAGCTGGCAGGGAAACAGGGAGCCAGGGACAAGGAGTTTCACTTACTTTCCGGAGACCCGCCTCCAGCAGTCCGGACAACTGCCCCCCGCCCCGAGCAGCGCGCGGGCGACGCGCACCCTTCTCTTTCTAGGAAGACACCACGGGGGACGGCGGAGGGGGGCGGGGAGGGGCGGACGCCGCTTCCTCTCTCGAGGGCGCCTCGGGCAGGGCATCCTTGCGGAGGTGTCCCCTAGCGAGGCTGCGGGGGCTCCCGAGGAAAACCCTGCACCTCCACGAGGCCACAGCGCGGCTGTCAAAGCCAGAAGCCCGGGTAAGAGGAGGGCGGAGAGCACACGTTTTCCCGGCTGGACGTGAGCAGCTACGGACCTGAACCAGGGGGACGCGACAGCGAGCAGCTCCGGCCACCACCGCAAACCCCGTGTCCATGGCGGAACTTGGAGCTCCGGCACCTGGGTCCCGCGGCGGCCGCGCTCGACTAGGCCCCGGCAGCCGCCAGAGGTCGCCATGAACCCCCGCCCCCGAAACTCTTGCGGACCTCCCAGACCCGAACCCGGACAACCCCCTTGGGCCCCCAGGGGCCCCCCTCGGCCTGCGCCACAGCCTTGGTCCCAGAGATCGGGGTCAGGGGCCCCGCCTACCTGAGGGTCCTGGCCGGGCGGACGCTCGCAGTCGGAGCACTTCCGGAGGATGCATGCACTTCCGGCCCCCAGCAGCCAATGAGGGTGCAGCCACGGGTGTTCCCTTGTCCGGCGTCCGGGCGGCGGGTCGTCTCCGGGAGGACTTCGGGCGGGTCGACCCTGAGGACGTGGTAAGCCCCCTGGCTGAGACCCCTGAGAAACCAGTCTCTCGGGGAGTCCGCGCAGGCCTCTCTGTCGCGAACTTGAGGGAGTCCAACATGGTGGAGTCTTGGAGGGGCGGATATAACGGTCCCCGAGGCGAGGTCATATTCCAGTTGGGGGCAGGAGTCTCGCGCCTTCATTCTTCCCAACTTTCTGTGGAGCCGGAACCTCGGTAATTTCCCCTCGGCCCTCTGAACAGGTGATTCCCCTTGAGGGGGAAAAAAAAAAATCCTTTCTAGAAGTTTCTTGAGCGTGGCGGAGGGGGGAGGGGCGGAGGAGGAAGTGTTCCATTTTCGGAAAGACTTCTCACGCCTGGGAAATCCGTCTTTCCAAATCCGTGGAGACCCAAGTGCCCTTTCCTGGGAGCGCTGGGAGCTCACGGCCCGCGAGGACCTGCGGGCCGTCGGCCGGGCAGCGCTTTTATTTTTTATTTTTTATTTTTTTTTTTAAAGATTTTATTTATTTATTTGAGAGAGAAACAGTGAGAGAGAGCATGAGCTAGGAGAAGGTCAGAGAGCGAAGCAGACTTCCCATGGAGCTGGGAGCCTGATGCGGGACTCGATCCCGGGACTCCGGGATCATGACCTGAGCCGAAGGCAGTCGTCCAACCAACTGAGCCACCCAGGCGTCCCCGGGCAGCGCTTTTAAAGCGGGGCGGCCGCCGGTTCCCCAGCTGTTCCCGGCCCCGCTCCTTGAGTCCCGAGCCCTCGGGTCAACCTCAGGGTTGACGGCAGAATGGTTTCCGAGAACGTGGGCTTTCGGGCCAAGTCGATGCCAGCCACCCCAGACAGACTTCCAGCTCGAGTTACCCTGGGGGTCCGCCAGGAAGAAGGACTTCTGCAGGGGGGGGGCGCGCCTGGGTGGCTCAGTCATTAAGTGTCTGCCTTGGGCTCAGGTCCTGATCCTGGGGTCCTGGGATCGAGCCCCCACATCGGGCTCCCCGCTCGGCGGGGAGCCTGCTTCTCCCTGTCCCACTCCCCCTGCCTGTGTTCTTGCTCT
Organism: Mustela nigripes; assembly: GCF_022355385.1. Lineage (NCBI taxonomy): Eukaryota > Metazoa > Chordata > Mammalia > Carnivora > Mustelidae > Mustela > Mustela nigripes. Next base: position 6,764,934 of record NC_081570.1, read on the forward strand.
CCCTGTGTATCTCTTTGTCAAATAAATAAATAAAATCTTTAAAAAAGAAAAAAAATAAAAGAATGACTTCTGCCCCTTCTCATTGTAGGACTTCGGACTTCTTACCAAAACGTTGGTTTTCAGAGTTACAGTTTGGAGGGGAGACTGCTGCGGCAGCCCAACTTGGAGAAACCAAGTTGTCACCGTTGGATTAGTCGCGGTACCTTGCAGAACGCCCCCGGGGTCGCAGCCTCTCCTGTGTGAAAGTAAGCGGACTGCTGTGTTAGCGGGATCGTCTCCGATTTTTGCTGTGTGGATACGTGTGGCCAGGTGGTCGCGTCGCTTTGAGTAATGCAGGACTCTCAGTGACAAATGGGGTCAGTGCCAGACACAACGGAAAAAATACACTTGTTTCACCAATGGAAGAACTTGCTAAATAGACATTTGCTCATTGTGTGCTTCCCCTGATTATTTTAAAGGAAGATTTTATTTATTTATTTGAGAGAGAGAGACAGAGAGTGCAAGCAGGGGGAGGGGCAGAGGGAGAAGCAGACTCCCCGCTGAGCAGGGAGCCCGATGCCGGCTGGATCCCAGGACCCTGGGATCATGACCTGAGCTGAAGGCAGACGCGCAGTCGTCGGAGCCACCCAGACGCCCCTCCTTCCCCTGATTCTGAGGATAATGTGTTGTTCTGTTCAGGCATTCGTGTTGGTTTAGCGTGTGCAGTCACAGGAGCTGTGGAGGACAGGCCTTACCGGATCCACACATTCTGTTTGCCGGATCTTTCTCAGTGACTTGATCCAATTCAGCGCTGCTTTGCTGGGGGTGCTCCTTGGGTTCTTGTTTAGAGTTAATGGATAATGAAAAATATTCCTAGTGCAGAAGTAAGAGAAATTGGTTTGGGTTCCAGTTGTCAAACAGAGACAGGACCCAGGCTCTGAAGGTGTGTGGGGAGAGAAGAGGAGAAACTGGGAAAATAGGAATAACATGTTAAGTAAGTAGACACTGGAGAGAGCACCGGGGGGGCATAACTTCAGAGTTGGGAGTCGTAACTGGGAAACCAGATCAATGCTACTCAGCAGCTGGAGGATTTTAGGACGTTTAGACTTGGACTTGGAATGGGAGCCCAGAGAGCGCAGGTTGCTCCAGCGAGGTAGGGAAGCTGAATTTTAGTGTCAAGGTAGTTACACGAACTATGAGATCTTGAGCAAGCTAGTCAATCTCTTTCCACTTTAGTTTTCTTATGTTTGTTTGAAAAAGGGATGGTATGGGTGCCTGCCTGCCTCAGTGAGAAAGACATTGTCTCTTGATCTCAAGGTTGTGAGTTTGAGCCGCACATTCAGTGTGGAGATTACTAAAATAAACAAACTTTTAAAAAGTGGGGAAGGGGTGCTTGCGTGGCTTCCTCAGTTAAGTATGTGACTTTGTCTCAGGTCATGTTCTCAGGGTCCTAGGATCCAGCAGAGCCACGTCAGGGAAGCCCTACCCCTCACCCCCACTCTTGTGTATGTGCATCTGTCTGCGCCCATGTGCGTATGTGTGTCTGTCTGCGCGTATGCACTTTCTCGCTCTCTCTCAAATAAAATCTTTTTTTAGTGTCTGCCTTTTTTTTTTCTTTTTTTAAAAAAGGAATATCATAAGGAGCGCCTGAGTGGCTCAGTCATTAAGCGTCTGCCTTCGGCTCAGGTCATAATCCCAGGGTCCGGGATTGAGGCCTGCATTGGGCTCTCTGCTCAGCTGGGAGCCTGCTTCTCCCTCTCCCACTTCCCCCTGCTTGTGTTCCCTCTCTTGCTGTGTCTCTTTCTGTCAAATAAATAAATATAATATTTATTTAATTTAATATATTAATTTAATATATTTATATTATATTTACTTATTTGACAGAGATCACAAGTAGGCAGAGGGAGAGAGGGGGCAGCGGGCCCCCCGCAGAGCAGAGAGCCTGATGTGAGGCTTGATTCTAGGACCCTGGGATCATGACCTGAGCCGAAAGCAGAGGCTTTAACCCACTGAGCCACCCAGGCGCCCCTATCTAATTTATTTTTAAACATAAGCTCTGGTGCCCAATATGGGGCTTGAACTCACAACCCGGAGATCAAGAGTTTCAAGGTCTACGAACTGAGCCAGCCAGGGAATTCTCAGAGAATCTGGAGAATTTTTTTAAATTAATTTATTTGAAAAGATTTATTTACTTGAGAGAGGGAGTACGCAGCAGGGAGGGGCAGAGAGAGAGAGAGGGAGAGAGAAATCCAAGCAGACTCTGTGCTGAGTGGGGAGCCTGACACGGGACTCCGTCTTATGACCCTGAGATCATGACCTGCGCCAAAACCAAGAGTTCGACACTTAACTGGCTGAGCCACCCAGGTGATGTGTTGGGAGATGTGTATATTGAATGTGACCTTCCTGCCAATAGATAGTTCTTTTTCTCAAGAAATAGAGTTGTCGGGGCGCCTGGGTGGCTCAGTGGGTTAAAGCCTCTGCCTTCAGCTCAGGTCATGATCCCAGGGTCCTGGGATCGAGCCCCGCATCGGGCTCTGCTCAGCAGAGAGCCTGCTTCCTCCTCTCTCTCTGCCTGCCTCTCTGCCTACTTGTGATCTCTGTCTGACAAATAAATAAACAAAATCTTAAAAAAAAAAAAGAAAAGAAAAGAAATAGAGTTGTCTTCACTTCCTCAGAACGTTAAGAGCATCTGTGATGACCTAGCTCCTACTTAAACTACCTCACAGGAAAAGAAGACAAACATTATGTGGGTCACTTAGTTATTTTCTCTGGATAACTTTGACTGTCAAGATGCAGAAGATTGTGTCACCTGTGTAGAGGAGATTGTGGTTATTTTTACTCTAAAATTTCCCACTACATTTTTAAAGAACAAATTGTTTGAATACACCATCTGAATCCCTTTAGCCTCCTAAAATTAAACCTAAACCTTTGTTCATTACTAAGATCTAATTTTACTTCTTTCTTCTCAGTGCTTATCCATCCAGCTGACGGTAATAGTTTCACAAAACAAAAACAGAGGTTCAGAAAGTCAATGTCATGATCTTGAAAGTATTTAATAGAGTATCTTTATGTGGGGTGAATTTGGTCGTGTTGTCAGTTCAGTGATTTGGGTTGAACTGTTCCTTTTTCTCCGTTGTCAGTGCTAATCGATACCTCAAGACAACTTTCTTTCAGATGACTGGTTTTGATGTGCTTCCTGTTTTCGTAGTTCTGATGTCAGCTGACCATCTCACTCGAGAGTAGCAGGGTAGGAGATGAGCTCCTGCTTGCCCACAGCGAGCCATCTGTGTGAGGCAGGAGACCGGAGGGCTCACGTGCCAGCGTCAGACCATTGGTTTAGCATCTAGTGGTGCGCAGGCCACGCTAACCAGCCAGCTTAGCACCAGGCCGGAGAAAAGCACTGTGGGATGAAGCACGGGATCTAATTAAATGGATTGGAAATCCTGTGAAAAGGATGGCTTTTTACTCCTTTGCTTCATGGAGCTCTTGCTTTAGGAGGAACCAGGCTTCTCTTGCGCTCTGACAGCTCTAGCTGAGCAGGGACTTCCTCGAAGCCTTTGACAAGGAGAGGCTACTTGGGATGTTTGCTTACCTGCAGAAACTAAGCTGCTCACTGACAGCAGCACAGACAAGTAGTAAAGTTCAGGGGTCGTTTTTTCCTGTATTCGAGAAGAAAAAGCACTATGAGAAAAACTTGTCTTTGGTTGGAACCTATATTTACAACTTTTTTGCCAAAGGATTTAAACAGTGGCACCAGCTTAGCAAGAGATGGTGCTTGCTGCTCTCCGTGCCACGTACAGGCCGGCACCTCTGCTGTTGGTTGATGGCTTATCTTTTCTCTTCCTCCACCTCTCTCTTTTTAGTCTAGCAAAGTAGATTTTATCCACAGAAAGAAAAATCTTTCATGGAATTTTTAAACTTCCCTGATGATATGTTTGTTTATTTTTTAAGATTTTATTTATTTATTTGACAGAGATCACAAGTAGGCAGAGAGGCAGGCAGAGAGAGGGAAGCAGGCTCCCCGCTGAGCAGAAAGCCCGATGTGGGTCTCAATCCCAGGACCCCAGGATCACAACCTGAGCCGAAGGCAGAGGCTTTAACCCACCGAGCCACCCAGGCACCCCCTGATGATATGTTTTAACTGTGACATGTGTCTAATTAGGAATTTTGTATCTACATATCTCTATTTTTAGTGTGAGGAGAAAATAAATATTGAAGACTGATGGTTTATTATATACAGACACGCTTTCAGATTAAGGTGAGCCCTTGAGAAATTCAGTATTTAAAAATACACACAGGGTGCCTGGGTGGCTGAGTTCATGATCCCAGCATCCTGGGATCAAGTCCAGCATCGAGCTCCTTGCTCAGCGGGGAGTCTGCTTCCCCTTCTGCCTGCTGTTCTCTCTCTGACAAATAAGTAAACAAAATGTTAAAAAGAAAATTAATGAAAAAAAATAAAAACACACACAGTCAGTTGCCAAAACTGTTAACACCACGGTACAGGCTCCTTCCCCAAAGGATCCCACACCGAATAGAGCAAACATCTTCTTCAGTGCCTGCGGGACTGGTTCCATATGCGTCAGCAGCACAGTGAAACCTAGAAGGAGAGCAGAACTGTCTGTTCACTGGCTGTGATTATCTCAGAAATCCATTCTTGAATGCAAACCAAACAGAGGATGTTTCCTCGCTTCCCTCCCGGGGGACACAGATGCTCAAAACCTTGCCAGGCTAAGGTTTTCCTTTGACATGGGTTGTTTTCTTATTATTGGCATTGCTGGTGAAAAGAACACCGACTGTGGGGTGCCTGGGTGGCTCAGTCAGTTGGACGTCTGCCTTCGGCTCAGGTCATGATCCCAGCGTCCTGGTGTTGAGCCCTACATCGGGCTCCCTGCTCAGTGGGGAGCCTTCTCCTCCCTCTCCCTCTGCCACTCACCCTGCTTGTGTGCTCTCTCTCTCTGTGTCAACAAGTAAATAAAATCTTTAAGAAGAAAAACAGCTGACTCCTTTTTTCACGATTCCCTTATTTGATTTTATTTCATTTATTTATTTATTTATTTATTTATTGTTAAAGATTTTGTTTATTTATTTGACAGAGATCACAAGTAGGCAGAGAGGCAGGCAGAGAGAGAGGAAGGGAAGCAGGCTCCCCGCCGAGCAGAGAGCCCGATGCGGGACTCGATCCCAAGACCCTGAGATCATGACCCGAGCCGAAGGCAGAGGCTT
>NC_081570.1:6770535-6837838 GCF_022355385.1 Mustela nigripes
CGGGACTCGATCCCAGGACCCTGAGATCATGACCTGAGCCGAAGGCAGCGGCTTAACCCACTGAGCCACCCAGGCGCCCCTTATTTATTTATTTTTAAAGATTTTATTTATTTGACAGAGACAGACACCATGTGAGAGGGAACACAAGCAGGGGAAAGTGAGAGAGGGAGAAGCAGACTTCCTGCTTAGCAGGGAGCCCGATGTGGGGCTTGATCCCAGAACCCTGGGAATATGACCTGAGCCGAAGGCATCCGCTCAACGACTGAGCCACGCAGGTACCCTGATTTAAAAAAAAATTTTTTTAATGATTTTAATTATTCTTTATTCATTTGAGAGAGAGAACGAGAGCAAGTAATCACAAGTGGAGGGGAGAGCTGGAGGGAGAAGAAGCAGCAGACTCCCCACTGCGTAGGTATGCTGATGTGGGACTCAGTCCCAGGACCGGGAGATCATGACCTGAGCCGAAGGCAGACACTTGACCATCTGAGCCACCCAGGCGCCCCATCTAAGATTTTTTTTTAAGTTTTGTTTATGTATTTTAGAGAGAATGTGTGCAGTGGTAGAGGGCCAGAGGGAGAGAGAGAGAAGCAGATGGAGGGCTCAATCTCATGACCCTGAGATCACGACCTGAGCTGAAATCAAGAATTGGACGCTTAACCATCAGAGCCATCTAGGAACCCCTAAACTTTTTTTTCAAGACTTTATTTTATTAAGAATCTCTACACTGAACACAGGCTCAAATTCACAACCCCAAGATCAAGAGTTACATGCTCCACCAACTGAGCCAGCCAGGCGCTGCTAAAAAAACCTTTTTTTAAGATTTTATTTATTTATTTGACAGAGATCACAAGTAGGCAGAGAGGCCAGCAGGCATAGGGGTGCATGGGGTACATGGGTGACTCAGTGGGTTAACCCTCTGCCTTCAGCTCAGGTCATGATCTCAGGGTCCTGGGATTTAGCCCCACATTGGGCTCTGCTCTCGCTGTTTCTTTCTGTCAAATAAAATCTTTTTTTTTTTTTTTTTAAAGATTTTATTTATTTATTTGACAGAGAGAAATCACAAGTAGATGGAGAGGCAGGCAGAGAGAGAGAGGGAAGCAGGCTCCCTGCTGAGCAGAGAGCCCGATGCGGGACTTGATCCCAGGACCCTGAGATCATGACCTGAGCCGAAGGCAGCGGCTTAACCCACTGAGCCACCCAGACACCCTCAAATAAAATCTTATAAAAAAATTTTTTTGAAATCTTAGACATAGTTGTTTTTTTTTAATAGGGTTTTTTTTTGAAGATTTTATTTATTTATTTGACAGAGATCAGAAGTAGGCGGGGGGGCGGGGGGGGAACAGGCTCCCTGCTGAGCAGAGAGCCTGATGGGCTCAATCCCAGGACCCTGAGATCACGACCTGAGCTGAAGGCAATGGCTCAACCTACTGAGCCACCCAGGCACACCCTCATACTTAAATTTTAGGACAACCAAAACAGTTACTAAGGAACTTATAAAAAATTTCCTTCACCTGAATTTTATTTTATTTTATTTTATTTTTTATTTTTTAAAGATTTTATTTATTTATTTGCAGAGACAGAGGGAGAGAGAGCGAGTGAGCACAGGCAGACAGAGAGGCAGGCAGAGGCAGAGGGAGAAGCAGGCTCCCTGACGAGCAAGGAGCCCGATGTGGGACTTGATCCCAGGACCCTGGGATCATGACCTGAGCCAAATGCAGCTGCTTAACCAACTGAGCCACCCAGGTGTCCCTTTCACCTGAATTTTAAATGTGAATTTTTTCTTAAGTTTCAGTCTGAGCTTCAGAAGAGTGGGAAGTCCTGTATTAACCCAGTTTTGTTTTGGCAATGTCTGGTAAATAATAAGCACTTAGTACGTGCTTGATAAATGCCTACTTACCAATTGTGAAGAAAGTAAAGATGATGTTGCCAACCAGGTTGGTAAGGAGAGGTTGCCTGCAGTATCGGGAAGTTGTGGGCCTGAAATCAATACACTGGGTCATACATTAATTTATCAATTGTTAGAAGAAATTTGCCCTCTAAGCACAGTACCAGGTGGCACTAACCATTGAATTCTTATCCTAATTCTGGCCTGAGGTTCATTTGGCTCCAGGCAACTCATTTAAGAACCTTGGTTCCTGGGGTGCCTGGGTGGCTCATTGGGTTAAAGCCTCTGCCTTCGGCTCAGGTCATGATCCCAGGGTCCTGGGATTGAGCCCCGCATCGGGCTCTCTGCTCAGCAGGGAGCCAGCTTCCCCCTCTCTCTCTGCCTGTCTCTCTGCCTACTTGTTTGTCTGTCTGTCAAATAAATAAATAAAATCTTAAAAAAAAAAAAAAAAAGAGCCTTGGTTCCTTTACCATAACTGCAAGTTAATAGTGCAAAACCAGCTTACAAGTGATAAGAAGAGTTGTTCATATTTACAGTCGCTGCACAAATGATGCTTACCATCTCTTAAATTCATGTTAACTGGGTATTTTTGTGAGAAAAATATCTTGTGGAAATTCTGGCCTTCTGGAAATAGGCCTTACTGCGCACAAAACTCCTAGGACAGATGTGGGCAAGTTTAAATTAGACTAATTACAGTGAGTGTCACAGTTTCCCTTTCTTTCTTGTCACGTGGATTCTTGGTTTTCAGATTGTTTTAGGATTTCCACATTTTTAGAGCTGCAATTTTTTTATTTTGAATGTGTCAAATGGCATTTGCTTCATTTGTCCAACTATTAGCTGACTCTTTGCCAAGACTAACGTCCTCCATAGAATCTAAAATAATGTATCAAGTCATAATCTGGTCACATATGCCTGTGTCACCCTCAGCCCTGCAGACGTTAGCTCATGCGAGGCTGTCAGGACTGGTCTCTAGGGCATCCAAGGTTTGGAACGTTGGTGCCTTCATTGTCTCCCATTTAATGGCTGTTGTACCAGAAGAAATTGTGTTAAGTCAAACTCAGCCTGCCCTATTCCCCGGTATCCTTTTGGCATTGAGATTTTTGACTTTTCAAAGAGGTGAAGCAGGTGACTACCATTGACATTAGTGGCAAAAACAATGGGGCAGGCCGTGGTTAAACACAGAGCGGGAATCTCCGAGCACACCCCAGCCATCTCCAGAGGTAAGACAGTCACGCCGAGCTGCTAGGTAATGGGGCTAGCTGGTGAGAGAGCTTACCTTAGCAGAACAAACAACTGGAGGCCCAGAGCGGTGGTCCCAAACAAGAACACGGTCACCTGTCTGCATGGGACAGATGGAGTTACAATTTACATTTTTTCTTCAGTGATAGAATGGCTTAAAGAAACCGAATTTGGGAGGCATCTGGGTGGCTCAGTCAGCTAAGTGTCTGCCTTCAGACAGACACTTTCCCCCCAGCTTGTGCTCTCTCTCTTTCAAATAAATAAAACGTTAAAAAATAAATTTTAGGTTCTGTTTCATAACGTTACGTCAAACCGTGGAAGTAAAGTTTTAAACACAATAAAGATGACTTGCGATCATCCCATTAGAGCAAATTATGTCTAATCATACGGTCCTGCGAACGATAGCTGCTGATCATTGAGCTCCTGCTGGGCACCAGGTGCTGTTGATACTGGTATCTCAGGAATCTTTTTTTTTTTTTTTTTAAGATTTTATTTATTTATTTGTCAGAGAGAGACAGCGCGCATAAGCAGGTGGAGTAGCACAGGGGGAGGGAGAGGCCGGCTCCCCGCTGAGCAGGGAGCCTGATGCGGGACTCGATCCCAGGACCCTAAGATCATGACCTGAACTGAAGGCAGATGCTTAACTGACCAAGCCAGCAAGGTGTCCTTGGTCTCTTAGGAACCTTTAACCTTCGTTCCTTTACCATGACTGACTGTCAGTTAATGCTGTAAGACAACCCACAGATAATAGTAAAAATTAATACTCACCATTCGTAGACAAATGTGTCAAACATTTTTATTCACTTTCTCATTTAATGAGCATAAAATCCAGAGCACATGGGTGGCTCGGTTGGGCATCCAACTCTTGGTTTCGGCTCCGGTCGTGATCTCAGGGCCTCGAGATGAAGCCCCATGTTAGCTTCCGTGCTCAGCCGGGAGCCTGCTTGAGGTTCTCTCCGTCACCCTCTGTTCCCCCCGACCCCACGCTCGGACTCTCTCTTCTCTCCCAAATAAATGAATAAATAACATCTTTTTAAAAATATGCACAAAACGCTATGAGGTAGGGACTGTGGTTCCCCATTTTATTAGTGAGGAAACCAAGACTCAGAATGGTGAAACATCTTGTCCAAGGACAAGTACCAAGAAGCAACCATGCTAGACCTGTGAACCAGGGCCAAGAGTCCTAACCAACCACGCCTCTGTGCTGTGCTTGCTCTATCTCGCTGTGCTTGCTCTATCTCTGGTCAGACTGGTCGCAGTGAGCGTGACTCAGTAAACCCACCAACCACAGCTTATACAACCACATGAAGGCTGCTGTTTCTGCTCATTTTTGAAATTCTTTTGAGATTACGTGTACATAGTTTCCATGCATATAACAAAATTTTCACAATAACTAATAAGTTCTTTTCACCGTAAATTGTATTATTTACCTTGATTATTTTACTAATCAGGTTTAGCACTGAAAGACCTTAGGGTATTTGTAGAAATCAAATCTACCCTCCAAACACAAAGATTTATCTCCACTGAAAGCATACACACACACACACACACACACACACACACAAATTTAAAAATATACTCCTGGACTGGCAATGGCACATTGTTATAACTAAGATATAGTTATAGGCTTAATGTGACTATTTTGGAAGGAATAGCATCTTTTCAGGGGTATAAATTCTGATCAGTTGTTAAGTCAATCCCATTATTTTAACAGTCAGCCAACATAGATTTAATCATATTGAGCATTTATGAGATGACAAGAAAAGACAGTGAACTATTTTTTTAAATGTTAACATTTTAAAAACTGGCTTAATGTTTACAAAATGTTCCATTAATGTTTACATGTCAGTTTTTAAAATTTAAAGTCAGTAATTACTATGTCAAATATACTTCAGTTTTTTATAAAATGATTTAAAAATTGAAAATAAATTTTAGTTAAACATTGAGACTGTCTCAGGAAGAAATGGGCTGTTTGTCATCGCAAGCTGGGGAGGGACACTTACAGCCTGAGCCGGTACGATCTCGGCAGCCAGCAGTGCAGGCGGTACGCTGTGTGGGCCAGACAGAAGTGAATCATGGGGACGCTGGTTGTTGTGCTCCTGGAGCAAGACACAGGATCCAGAGCAGCCCTGTTAGAGCTCCCAAACCACTTCTTCACCCATCTGTCCCCAGCGTGTTCCCCTTCCCAGTGCAAGTACTCTGGTACCCTGCAGTGATCCAGATGGACGCTCACTGTAGCTTAATTCTTCTGTGGTTTGGAAGGTTCGAGCTCAAGTTGGCTGCGTTCACGGGGAATTAATAGAACCGAGCTGGATATTTGAGATGCGTTGTGAATGTGACCAGGGAGAAAGCTTTCTTTAGCTGAGCGATCAGCTTCCCTGAGCCCCCTCCCCAGCCGGTCCGCTGGGGAGGTCCTGGAAACCTGAGTGCATCCCTAAGGTTAGGGAAGGGCCCCAAGCTCTTTGTTCTGTCCTTCCCTGAACAGCAGGCAGCTCCCTTGGGGACCCATACCTCCTGTTCTTAGCTTTATTGTCCTTGCTGCTCACAGCTCAATATCCTGGGGTGGGCGGGGGAGGTGGCGGGAGAGGAGTGGTGCCTGAAACTTGAGGTGGGCGGGGCTAGCCAGTTACCCTGGTTTCCCTGAGGGCCTAGAATATTCTTGGAGATGTATTTACCACCACCCCATCATACCATAGGCATTTTGTATGGAATTGGGGGATGGGAATGGGAGGAGTGGGAACGAGCCTCAAGTGATCCCTGGCATCATCCTTAGGCCTAAATGGAAAGGTAGGACGTTATTCCTACGAATCAACACTTTCTAAAAAAAAAATTCTGTATGGAACATTACCGACCTTTCTGTCCTTTTTTTCTTAGCAACATTAGTGTCCCCCTGATCCCTACCAATATGCTTTGTTGGGAGAAGACCTCAAATGTTTATTGAATAAATATTTCTTATTTCCATTCTCACTGTCTACTTAAATTAAGGCACTCACGACTTTTTTTTTAAGATTTAATTTATTTATTGGAGAGAGTGAGACAGAGATAGTGAGAGGACAGGAGCAGGGAGAAGCAGGCTACCCGCTGAGCAGGAGCCCGAGGCGGGACTCGATCCCAGGACCCTGGGATCATGATCTGAGCTGAAGGCAGATGCCCAACCAACTGAGCCACCCAGGTACCTGGCACTCATGACTTTCAACTGGCCTTTCTGTCTTGTTTTGCCCTTTCCAAGTAATCCCCTAGCATCACCATCATCAGTATTGTCACTTTCCTCCCAAATAACAGCTAGCACTTATTTTTACACTCTGCTAGGCAGTATGCTAAGCACTTTGCCATTGATCAGAGTAAATCCTCAGAGTAACTGGAATTGGTTGTCAGTGTCTCTATGTGACAGATGAGGAGACAGAAGACACATAATGAAGTGATTTGGTTAAGTTGGTAAAATCGAATAAAGGGTTTTTTTTTTTTTTAAGATTTTATTCATTCATGAGAGACGCAGGGAGAGAAACAGGGTCCCTACTGAGCAGGAGCCCGATGCGGGACTCAATCCCAGGACCCTGGGATCATGACTTGAGATGAAGGCAGACACTTAACCATCTGAGCCACCCAGGCACCCCCCCAAATGAAGGTTTTAAATGCCCACATCTTCTTATTTTTCTAAAGTGGTTGTTTATATAGAACCCTGTGGTCATTCCATTGCTCAGAGAGCTTCAGGGGTTCTCAATGCCTCACATTCCTCAGCTCCTCAGCAAGGAGGGCTCATTTCCATTTTGCACAGCTCCGTGTATCTTGCATTTTTCTTCTTCTTTTTTAAATTTATTTATTTGACAGACAGAGATCACAAGGAGGCAGAGAGGCAGGCAGAGAGACAGAGGGGGAAGCAGGCTCCCCGCTGAGCAGAGAGCCTGATGCAGGGCTCAATCCCAGGACCCTGAGATCACGACCTGAGCTGAAGACAGAGGCCTTAACCCACTGAGCCACCCGGGCACCCCTGCGTTTTTCATCTTGATGAGAGAGTCTAGGAGTCAGGAACCCGAGATGCCCGCCCTGGTTCTGCCACCTCCTGGCATAGAATCTGAGCAGAAGTGCATTGGTCACCCTAGCACTTGGGTCTGAACACTAGTGGACTGCAAATGAATGGTCCTGACACGGGTCTTCCGAGCACTGGCCAGTCTGAGAAGTACACTGCAAGGTGTTGTATAGTCTTAATTTCCAGCTTGTTTTCAACCCATTTTTTTCTCTGAGAGGTCGTTATACTGAAAAACTAGAATGTCCAATGGTAGAAGATTAACTTCTACCATTAACTGGTAGAAGAAAAATGAAATATCTAACAGTAGCTTAATTTTGTAACAAGTTAAATGACTTTGGCCAAATTTTTTTGTGTTTGCGTGGTGAAAGTTAAATGATCATGTGTGCGAAAGCATTTTATATGTCAAAAAGTGTCATACAACCGTGTATTGCCATTTACTGTAGTTCTATGCTAATTATAAAAATACTCTGACCTTGGGATGCCTGGGTGGCTCAGTTGGTTAAGTGGCTGCCTTCGGCTCAGGTCATGATCCCAGCGTCCTGGGATCGAGTCCCACATCGGGCTCCTTGCTCGGCGGGGAGCCTGCTTCTCCCTCTGCCTCTGCCTGCCATTCTGTCTGCCTGTGCTCACTCTCTCTCCCTCTCTCTCTTTGATAAATAAATAAAATATTTAAAAAAAAAATACTCTGACCGTTACAAGTCATTCCCCAAAGTTCCCAAAATTGCTTTCAGCAATTTGGCATCACTGGAGTTATATTTATAAGCTCTCAGAACGATTACTTTGAAACAAAATTTGGATGTATAAGAATATTTTTTAAAACTTTATAACAACAAAACTATTTTTTGATGGTTAGTAAGCAGTGTTGATCAAAAAAGATAACCCGGGGGACGCCTGGGTGGCTCAGTTGGTTGGACGACTGCCTTCGGCTCAGGTCATGATCCCGGACTCCTGGGATCGAGTCCCGCATCGGGCTCCCAACTCCACGGGGAGTCTGCTTCTCTCTCTGACCTTCTCCTCGCTCATGTTCTCTCTGTCTCTTTCTCAAATAAGTAAATAAATAAATAAATATCTTAAAAAAAAAAGATAACCCGGAACTGAGTGGTTTGACTCAGGGGATAGAAAGGTTTATTGTGTCAGCAAGAATTCCTTCCCTCTCCAGCCTTTCTAGCTTAGGGAACTAGGAATCAGATTGACATGAGAAAGATTAAGTGGAGAAAATCAAATTTAATGGAGTAAATATGGGGAATCCACATAGACATGGAAATTCCAAAGGCAGTCAGGCAGAATGAGGCACATTATGTCATTCTGCACTGAGAGGGGAGCGGGGGTCTGGGGCTCCAGAGGAAAGGAATGTGCCTCAGAGCAGCAGGAAGAGCGGATGTTTGGTCATTAGAGGATTGTCCTGCCATACAGATGGGTCTCTCAGATGAAATTTATCTCTGCTAATGACCCTTATTGTGGGGAAGACCCCAATTTAGATTCTTGTATGTAAGTCAGGGCAGGGCAAAAGTTTCTCTTGAGCCTGCAGGGTCTCAACTGCCTTCCAGTCAAAATGCCAGAGTGGCATTCTGAACCCTTGCAACTGACTCCAGCACAAGGAATGAAAAAGACCCCCACAAAGATGCCACATTATGCCACTTTGGGGCACTGGGGATGAGGAGGACCTCCCACAAACCTGCCAAAAAGAAAAAAAATCATGTAAAAAAGGAATAGGAGGGGCGCCTGGGTGGCTTAGTGGGTTAAAGCCTCTGCCTTCGGTTCAGGTCATGATCCCAGGGTTCTGGGATCGAGCCCCGCATCGGGCTCTCTGCTTAGCGGGGAGCCTGCTTCCTCCTCTCTCTGCCTGTCTCTCTGCCTACTTGTGATCTCCATCTGTTAAATAAATAAATAAAATTAAAAAAAAAAATCTTAAAAAAAGGAATAGGAGTCAGAATGGCATTAGACTTTCAACAGTAGTGTTGGATGCTAGGAAACAATGAAGAAGTGCATTCCTAATTTTACTCTTAATATTTTTTTAAAGAATTTACTTATTAGAGAAAGAGAGAGGATGAGCAGGGGGAGAGGGAGGGGAAGAGGGAGACGCAGACTCCCCGCTGAGCAGGGAGCCCAAATGGGACTTGATCCCAGGACCCTGGAATCCCAGGACCCTGGGATCATGACCAAACGCTCAGCTGACTGAGCCACCCAGGCGCCCCCAGGCCACTGTTTTGAAGGGCAGGTTGTCGGGGAGTCCTATCTATTTGGTAGTTGATAATGTCATTGTGTCAGTTAACTGTGACCACAGTCGTGCATCACAGAACTTCGGCAGTGAGCAAACGAACATTCTTCGCTCATGAGTGGAGGGTCCGCTTGTGGGTTTGTCAATGTAAGCCCAGCTTGGCTGATCTCGCCGGGGCCTGCCTGTGTGTCTGAGCGTGTCGTCTGTGGTCTGGCCGGTGCCGGATGGCCCCTGCCGCGGAGCTGATGTGGTTGGCTGTCCGTCAGCAGGAGGCCAAGCTCTCTCCCGCGCAGTCTGTCATCGTCCAGCAGGCTGGCCCCGGCTTGTTTTCATGGTCGAGGCAGGCGTCCAGAAGAGTGTGGAGCTGTGCAAAGCCTCAGAGGCCTGGCTCAAAACCAGCACACTGTCATGTTTGCCACATCGTTTTGTCCAAAGCAGGTCACAAAGAGGGGAGAGGAGATCCTATCCCTGTGCAGCAGGAGCTGCCAACGTACCCTGAAAAGGAAGGTGGAGAATGGGGCTGTCTTTATCACTGAAGCCACAGGGCTTGGTCCATCCACTTGGAAGGTGGAAGGACGTGCAAAGACCTAGAACTGACCTTTTGTCCTTCTTCCTTTGCAGACCACAAGCAAAGTGTCAGAGTTTTCCACTCAGATCAACAACTTCAAATTCTTAGCATGGACAATTCAGAGAAGACAGAAGTGGTTCTCCTCGCTTGTGGTTCTTTTAATCCTATCACCAACATGCACCTCCGGCTATTTGAGCTGGCCAAGGACTACCTGAATGGAACAGGTAGGAACAGTGGCCAGGGCACTACCCCAAAATACGGCGCTGTGGCGTGTTGGGTATTTTAAGCTGAAGGAGTTTGAAGAAAATGGCAGAATCAGGAAGGTCCCTCTCACCTCCTCCCCGCCACTCTCCCCTGAAGCAGCTCATAAAATCCTGATGTGAGGGGTCCCCTCCATACTCAGGGAGCAGAGGAGTGTCCTTATTGCTAAGGGCAGAGGGATGCCGGGAAGAATCCAAACTAACGGTGCGTGCTGAATTTCCCCGAGTTTACACACTTGACCTCGTACTCTGCCCTATCACATGTCTCGGGGCCGGTCCATCTTCACTAACTGGCATAAAACCACTCAGGTTTAGCTCTTTCTTGGAGTCTTCATTTCCTGACGCAGGCACCATGTCACATAAATAAATGTCTACATTTTCTTCTGTTTTTCTGTCTTTGTCAGTTCAGTGTTTCGGAGCCAGCCAGGGACCTGAGGAGGGTTGAGGAAAACTTACTTCCTCCCTTACGTAATATGTTTTGTTACATAAGTGATCATTCGTATGCTGTTAGATTGATGGATGGGAGCTCACACTCACTAATAATCCTAATAATCAGGGGACTAAGAGAAAAAGATGAAATCTGTTTTGCCCATCACATCGACAAAAATGTTTAAACTTGATAGTGTCAATTATCAGACATTGGGGAGAAATGCGCTCTTCTATACGCTGTAGGTGGCCAGTACAATCGATTAAGGCTTTTTACAAGGCAATTTGGCAATATAAAAATGTGCATTGTGTGGGGAATGGGGAGTTAGTGTTTCGTGGGGACAGAGTTTCAGTTGGAGAAGATGAGAAAGTTCTGGAGACGGACAGTGGTGAGGACTGCACGGCAGCGTGACTGTGCTCGATGCCCCTGAACCGTGCACTTAAGATGGTGAATTTTATCTTCTGTTTCACTTCGTTTATAAATGAATGTATGAATGAAACAATCCCTGTTTTGGAAAGGAGGGGGTCTGTTATAAAACCATATTGATGATAATATTTCCTGTGCATAAAATTGAACTTGTTACACCTCACATCAAATCTGACTCTTCATCCAGGAAAATACAGAGTTATCAAAGGCATAATCTCTCCTGTTGGCGATGCATATAAGAAGAAAGGACTCATCTCTGCCCACCACCGAGTTATCATGGCAGAACTCGCCACCAAGAATTCAGAATGGGTGGAAGTTGACACCTGGGAGAGTCTTCAGAAGGAGTGGGTAGAGACGGCGAAGGTGCTAAGGTATTCACGGCGAAGTCGGCTTTGTCAGTTCTGCGGGATGAGTTGGGCACTTTTGGCCATGTTCCGGTGCTGCCTGTGTCTGTGAAATGCAGATTTGCAAACTGACTTGCGTGGGGAGGGCTTCCGGCCTGTGGTTAATTCTTGGGTGTGGAGCGCAGCAGCAGAGCTCAAGGGTTCCTTAGACTTTATGCCTTTCCTGTGTTTTGAGCTGTTTGCGCGCTTGTTACTATGTGTATCTCTACGAGAGAGGATACACAGAGAAGCCTGCATGGCCTGTCTGTGCCCCAGATGAGAAAGGCGAAGTTGTTCAGACTTTGTCGTATATCTTCTTAAGTATAAAGGAGAGAGGCAGGTAATTTAAGCGAGAGAAGCCTTGGTGCTTGGTCATGGGTGGCCCTGATTTTATGTGCTGCTTCCGTGACCACGTAGGGGCATTGTCCCAGATCTCTGTGTTCACTCCTTTGAAGCAGTTCCAGGTGAGGATTCAGAAACTGCAGTGAGGGACACCTAATTATTACTTAATACTATCTTAAGTATCAGAGAGCTTTCTAAAAAACCTTCCTGTGTAATGGCTGCTCTTAGAGTTCTGAGCCCTCTGGTTCTGAGCATATCAGTTAGGATTTCAACAGGAAATAGGAACCAGTCTGAGTGGTTTTTGCTTTTTCTTTTTTTAAAGATTTTATTTATTTGTTTGTTTATTTGAGAGCGAGAGAGAGGGAGAGCACGAGTTTGGAGAGGAGTAGAGAGTCCCCGCTGAACGCAGAGCCAGCTGTGGGGCTTGAAGCCCCAACCCTGAGATCATGACCCGAGCCAGAATCAGGAGTCAGATGCTCAACCAACTGAGCCACCCAGGCGCCCCAAAAGCAGAAAGGTATTTAGGTGCTTGTGCAGAAGTGTTAAGGGGCTTGTGGCAGGGAACTAGGGTCTGTTCCAAGGTCATACCTCCTTAGCTGCAGTCAGCGTTCAGGAAGCTCTTTTTTCCTCTGCCACCACAAATGCTGCTGTTCACTTGTCCCGGTCTCCTAAGGTTGGACAGTGGAATATGGAGTCTGGCCACCACGCTCATGCCTTCAGAAAGATGGCGTCTGCCTCCCTTCTTCCTTCTGAGTTTCTCGTGAGAGGATCTCATCAGCAGAATCTCTGTCACATTGAGAACATGCTGCAAGGACCTCTGGGAACTGTGTTTAGGGCAGGACTGGACACCCAAGCACGCAGACACTGTGCCGCACAGCCGCTTAGGAAGAGGGACTTCAGGCTTGGCAGGGAAAAAGAGTCTGCTGTCTTCCTGGACAGCAGTTCTTGTGTCAGACACCAGGCTTCTGCACAACCGCCTTACCCCGCCTTCGCCCTCTGGCGCCACAGCAGCCTCACTGTCCGTGACATATTCACTCAGCTGCGCCAGAGGGGAGGGAGTCAGGCCACAAAGGACCGCCCGTGGCTTCCCGAACTGCAGCTTATGTGTCCTGGGTAGGTCCGCGGTTGTAACACGGGGGCCTCCTGCTGCCGCTCCAGAAGAAAGCTACACACAAGTCCTGCCTGTGGTCCCTTCCTTTTAGGCTTCAGGCGTTTGTCCCATCTAGGACCTTATCCTTGGCCTTGTGATTCTCCATTACTAGTTCAAGCCACACCCTTCAGTGGTCAAGAGTGTGGGCTCTGGAACCAGACTGCTGGGGCTCAGATACTGGCTCTGCTACTTATAAGCTAAATGGCCTTGGGCAGGGGCACCTGGGTGGCTTAGTTGGTTGAACATCTGACTCTCGATCTCGGCTCGGCTCTTGATTGCACAGTCGTGAGTTCGAGCCCCACACTGGGCTCTGTGTTTGGTGTGGAGCCTACTTTAAAAAAAAAAATGGCCTTGGGCAAATTGGAGTTCTCCTCTCTTAATGGGGATAATAATTCTGACAATAATGGACCATAAAATAATTGCTTTATAATAACCAAACCATTCACTTGATCAGATTGTTATTGAATGACTTCTGTGTCCCGGGAGTCCACCACGAGCTCGAGTTGCAGCCTAAGCCTTCAGTTCCCTCCACTGTGGGAATAATAATAGCGATAATATTTATGGCATGGGTTGTTGAAAAGATGTAATCAAACGATCCATGCAAAGGACTTAGTGTAGTGCTTAGCACATAATAAATAACTAATGTTAGCTCTTGTTATTATGACACACACATAAAGCTTCGCATAATAATAGCCACCATCTGTTGTGCTCCCAGGGTCTCCTTGCTTCCTGTTCCTAGTAGCCAGTCCCCAGCACCGCTGGCCAGCGTCCATGACGATCTGGCGGTACTGGTCAGCATTCTTCCTGTGGTTAAAGGTTGTTAATATCACACAGCTTTAACTTTGGGTCTGAGGCTCTTGGGCATCTCCAGAGAGACAGAATTTTAGTTGAATGTTGTGAGAAGAGAAATGTTCTGTTGCTTTGTTATTTTGTAGACACCATCAGGAGAAACTGGAGGCTGGGAGCTGTGATCACCAGCAGGACGCACCTATGCAGGCAAGGCCCGGACAGAAAAGGAAGTGGGCTGAACAAAGACAAGATATTAGCCCAAAGAAATTGCTAGAGCCGAAACCAAAAGGTCTGTTTCATCAACACTTACCAACTAGAGTAGATAAGATTCTAGAGCTGAGCAAGCACCCTTTGTATTTTCATTTCATATTCAGTATGTGTGAGCGCCCAGAAAACCCCCATTGTTGGTTTTGCGAAGGGAGGGGCAGGGAAGGAGAGGAAGAGGCATTTTGAGCTTATTTCTCCTGCAGTGGTCCTTAACTTCTGTGGTGTCCTAGATCTCTTTTGAAAGTCTGACTCTGATCAAAACTATGAACCCAGTAGCCAGAAAGACACATTATTGTGTTCATTTTGATGCAGAGGATTATTAGCCAAGCAGACCCTGAAACTGTGTTTTCTTCTTCTTCCCAGATGTGCCCAAGATAAAGCTGCTGTGTGGGGCAGATTTATTGGAGTCCTTTGCTGTACCCAATCTGTGGAAGAGTGAGGATATCACCCAAATTGTGGGAGACTACGGGCTCATATGTATTACTCGGGCTGGAAATGATGCTCAGAAGTTCATCTACGAGTCAGACACGCTGTGGAAACACCGGAACAACATCCACCTGGTGAATGAATGGGTCACCAACGACATCTCATCCACAAAGATCCGGCGAGCCCTCAGAAGGGGCCAGAGTGTTCGCTACTTGGTACCAGACCTTGTCCGAGAATATATCGAAAAGCATGATTTGTATAGCTATGAGAGTGAGGAGAAGAATGCTGGTGTCATCCTGGCTCCCTTGCAGAGGAAGCCTGCAGACACTCACTCAAATTGTACAGCATGAGGTTTTGGACTTCCAGCTTGGGAATTTGAAACAGTCTGGCTGTTAGGAACTGGGAAGAGGAATTGTGATCTTGTCATAAACTAAAGCTACCTAAAAGTCTGGTAAAAGTCAAGAGTAGATTCAGATCAGGTTTCTCATTTTGTTGGAAATTGCTAAGATGAATGTGTCCAATATGGTCTTTTTTTTCCCTTCTTTTTTTTTCCAAGAACATACAAATCCTTGAATCTTTAAAATGGGATTAACAGTACGAAAACCAGAAGACATTCAATTTAACTAAAAAGAAGAGGTCAGAAAGGACATTTTGGCGTTCCATGATCTCAGTCTGAAACTCTCGAGTTTCTGAAGAGCCCTGCTGTTTCTGTTCCCGCCCCTGTGAATCTGCCATTTGTGAATTTAAGCAGAAAAAGAATGTACTTTCTTACCCTTTTCCCCTTATCCTTTTCTATGCACTTTAACCAAAGTCGAACTCCCAAATAATAACTGAGGTCATTATTACGTCACAAACGCAGGTACAAGCACAGGCTTGTTATATAGTTGGGTGCTGATTAAAGTTTTGTGGAGGTTTTACCAACTGGTAAAGCAACAAGACTAGAAATAGCTTTTACAGAGTGTTATGATTCATGAAATCCTCCTGTGATAGAAACAGGACTAAAATTTCTCATGAAAGAATAATTTACCCTTTTGCAATTTATAGTCACACTTACATCATTCGAGAGGAAGGGTTTATGACTCTGTGAAAGGAAAAAATACTTAAAACTGCAGTTGTCCAGTCAAATCTGAGTGCACAGTTGCAAAGGGACAACGCGAAAGCAGGCCAACATACATTCTGCCGCTACTGACTTCCTCTTACTGAAGCCAGCAGGCCAGCTTGACGGAGACCCGGGAGGTATACAGAGCCTGCCACCAGTAGGCTTCGGTCTCTGCTCACAGAGGGACTTGGATCGTGGCGATGATGGCCATTTCTCCCCATCCTTAGCTTTTAGGAGTTGAGAGTTGAAGTGATCCTGGAAAAGAACCATCTGTTGAAGTGATCCAGAAAAAGAACCTTCTAGGAGCAGATGAAGCTACTGAAGTGTGTAACTTTGATTTCTTCTCCTGGAAAACTGCGCTTAGTTCATCTGACGTGTTTATGGAATGCAGAAGGGTTCCAATGCTAGGAACTTTTCTCTTTTATTTTGTAGAGACTTACACCGCGGTGCCTTCCTACCTAGAAGTGCCCCCTGCCCCGCTCAGCTGTGAGTATATTGAATTCGGGATGCCCTCGGTAAAGCATTTGAGGACCTCCCAGGAGACTTGGTCATAGTGAATGATCTTATTGTTGGGCTATTTTTCTGGATCAGTACCTTTGTACACGGAACAAGCTGCTTTTAGCTTTGTCCTACTGCCAAGGACGCTGCTACTGCCACAGCATAATCATGTAGTTGTGAGTGACCTCAAGGGCAAAATTTCCTGTTTTGATAATGGAAATTAGAACAATGAATAAATGTTAATGATTGCTGTGACTTCCATTGAGGAAGAGGAAAATATGCCATTGTATTTCCTAGTATGGCTTTTTCATAATCTGCTCTTGTAATGTGAATTTTGAGTTTAGGAAACGTGGAAAGCTGGTGTGGGTGTGTTTGCTGCGGGCGCTTTTTATGTGTTGTACTCTTTTGACTCTTACATTGTAGAATTCGAGTGCAGCAGAGGAACAAAAGTCCTTTGCTGGCAACTTAATTCCGTTGAATGTACATCTGGGGAGATGTTTCGTTGTTTGTGTTTAGGGGACAAGTGTGAACAGTAATCCATTTAGAGGAGAGGAACGGGTTCTCCTTGGTGATCAGGGGAGAGAGACTGAGCCAGAGGCACGATTTAGGCTTATCTTCTTTCATCAAAGGATGCTCTTTCTTTTTCCGCCATCTTGAGGGTCTCCCCACAGGGTGGAGGGAAGCCTTCTCTGTCAGGGTCAGCATGCATGGGAGTGGTGGGGGTGCTGTTTTTCTTACCCCAACCTCTGAATTGCTTCTGTGGGCCCAGAAGTCACTGTATTCTGAGATGGGCTCCTTTAGCCTTGACTTCCAGGCGCCCCAGGACATCCCTTCCACTGCCGTCCTCAGACTCGTTCCCACAGGCCCCGTGATCTAGAACACCCATCCCAGCGCCCCCCACCAGTGAGGATGTACCGTGTCTACCTCTGAAATCTGTACGTAGTTTCCCAGTGGTGCTGTTTGAACTTCAGAACGCCCGCACTGACTGGGCACCTACAAGGTGCTGGGCCGGTGTGAGTCACGAGGAAATGAGGCACAGTCAGGTGACTGCTGTAAGTGATACACCTGAGTCTTGAATGAACAGAGTGTCTTCAGAGCCTGGGCTCTTAACTTCTTAATGCCTTACGTAATATAATACTCTTCAAAGAATGATGTTTTCGCCAAATCTTGAAGTTTTCATCCACCCCAAGCAGATGAGTGCAAATAAAGAACCCTTTGAACATGTGATAGTCTGACAGGGACGTGTGGTGTGTTCTGTCCACACAGGAGGACCAAGTGGACCCTGTCCGATGTTAGCAGTTCCTTGGAACAGGGGTGGTGAATGCCCAGAGCGGGGAGGTGGTGAGAGCCATAGTTCACTCTTGATCTGCAGAAACAGAACGAACACCACCCGGATGCCCAGGGCGGTACCACAACGCCACCTGGCAGCACTGTCGCCTGCAAGACAGAGCAGAAGATTCTGCCCCCGAGGCGGGTTTCCAGTCAGCAGATGGGGCGGGGGGTACGGTCACCGACTCCCAGAGTCTCTGGAAAATAATGCAGTGATCGCTGGGGTCCTTCCAGCTGTGGAGTTGGCACTGGCTCCTCACCACTCTGAGCTGCCACCTGTCCCTTCTCCTGCGTGTGACCAGGAAGCATTTCTTGGAACGCTATTATTTTGTGAAGTGCCAAGGGGAACGCACAAGTACGAGGCGGTCTCTGCCACCAGGTTGCCTACGGTTCGGTGGCGAGAAGAGCAGGACTAGATCTAGAGCGTCAGCGAGGGACTCCGGAACCCCCGCTGAGGGTTTCCTGAACATGGTGCCCCGGGCCCTCCCGGCCAGGAAACCGGGGTGGAGGGTCTTCCAGGGAAAGCTCCTTACACTAGGAATTACTTGTCATTTATCTGAAAGTCAAGGAGTCCTATTTCTGTTCTGTTTGGGGGACTTTTGTTTTTCTACCTCGGGCAGCCTTAGGTGGAGGAACCACCTGGGAGGAGGTACTGAGAAGAGGCACCACCCTCACGTCACACTAAACTGATGCAGGACTTACTCCTAGACCTGGACCAAGCTCCCTGATGGCAATGCTTCCCTGCCTTAAGGGGTGGCTGGATGGATGGCATGAAGTGTCACAGTGTCCCTGCCATCCTTCGCTTGAACCAGTACCAGACTCCACTAGGTGACACAAGAGTGGGCCCACTGCCAAGTGCCCCTCATTCATTCCCATCCATTCCTGTCAAGGAGGGGTAGCATTGGTACACAGGTTTAGGATCTTATCTTGGCGATAATCTTATGATTTGCAAATTGGTCAAATAAATTTCAGAGATAAATTTTGGTCCTTGTCTAGAAGAAAGATCGAGAATTGTGGAGGAGAAAATGACTCTTATCCCACAGCCAAGCTCAGTCTATGTCCACTTCAACTGAACTTCAACTCTACCCATACTAGATGGCCCTTGCTCAAGCTGGCCAAAAGCCATACCGACCAGCACAGATGCCAAAGGTATTAGTAGTTATTTCTGTGACTTTCATTTTCAGGCCAACATTTAGAACAATAAGATTTTAAGGGTAGGAGGCAAGTGTGACTTCTCCATGTCCTGTCCCCTTAGTTTTCTGGAATTTAAATAGGCTTCATGCTCTAGAAATCTGGTCAGAGTTCATTGTTCTGTGTCCATCAAATGGCAAGATATAGCTAATCCAGGATTTGATATCAGTGTATCATATTCCCCAAAGGAATCAGTGTCTTACAGTTGGGAGAATCAATAGCCTCATTCTAGGTGAGGCAGGGCCACTCTGGTTTCTCAGTAAAAATGGCATTTCTCCTTTGGAAAAGCCTGAAGCCTTTCATGCCACAAACATTTATGGAGCACTTGCCAGGCAGGCGTCGTGCTAGGCTCTGGGGATGCTGTAGAGGCAAATGAGAGGAACGTGGTCTCTGCTAATGACAAAGAGGGTCAATAAACCAAAAAAAGGTAATTGTGGATTATGATAATTATGAAGGAAGTAAGCAGAGCTCTGATACAGAGTAAATGGATGTGAGAAATGTATCAGAAGACTGTCCTAAAAAGGGGACTCAGAGACTATGGAAGAGAGTCAAGTATTTTCTTTTGTCTAAGTTCTATTTTTTTTAAAAGATTTTATTTATTTATTTGAAAGAGAGAGATCACATCTAGGCAGACAGGCAGGCAGAGAGAGAGAGGAGGAAGCAGGCTCCCTGCTGCTTGAGCAGGGAGTCCGATGCGGAACTCGATCCCAGGACCCTGAGATCATGACCTGAGCCGAAGGCAGCGGCTTAGCCCACTGAGCCACCCAGGTGCCCCATCTTTTGTCTAAGTTCTAAACCAACTGAAAAATAAAATGGAAAAAAGCAACAAATGAAGAATGAAAATAGCATTAAAAAATTTCTTTTAGGGCGCCTGGGTGGCTCAGTGGTTAAGCCGCTGCCTTTGGCTCGGGTCGTGATCTCAGGGTCCTGGGATCGAGTCCCGCATCGGGCTCTCTGCTCGGCAGGGAGCCTGCTTCCTCCTCTCTCTCTCTGCCTGCCTCTCTGCCTACTTGTGATTTCTCTCTGTCAAATAAATAAATAAAATCTTTAAAAAAAATTTTTTTCTTTTAAGTAACCTCTACACCTAAGGTGGGCTCGAACTCATGACCCTAAGATCAAGAGTCACATGCTGCATGGATTGAGCCAGCAGGCACCTAGAAAATAGGATCGTTACAACTGAGAAAGTCTGATAAAGGTTCAAAGTTGAAGCCTGCTGTGAGGGTCAAAGCGGAATAGGTAACCATGACAGATTATGTCGTTTCCAAATGGCTGATACAGGATCTCCCACCCCACTTGCCCTTCTTACAATGTGACATTGAGAAATGAGTTCCCAAGTCCCCTCCCTTTGGATTTGGGTATTCATGTGACTCTGGCAGAAATGATGTCATGTGACTTTCGAGACTAGATTATTTAAGACAGTAGGATGTCTTACTGGTTCTCTTGGAATGGTCCCTCTCAAAACCCAGCCAACCATGCTGTGAGGGAGCCCAAGCAGCTGGTGGGCAGGCCCCCCATGGATAGGAACCTGGCTTCTGGTTCCAAGCTAATAGCCAGCACTCATTTGCCAACGGTGAGAATGAGCCATTTTGGAAGTGTTTTCTCCTGCCCTGCCAATTGGAGTCAAGCTCCCCAGCGAATGCTGCATGGGGCTGGGATAAGCTAGCCCCTGTGAGCCATGCCCAAACAGCAGATTTAAGAAGTTAATGATTTTTGTTACTTTTAAGCCATTAAGTTTGGGGGAGCCATAATAGCTTACACACTAACTCCCCTAGTCTAGACTTTGGAACAGTCTACCAGAGGGACATTTTGGGTTTATAAAACAAATACATGCTCAAGTCCATGTCAAAAGGAGAGAAGGAAAAAAATGGAAATACCCTGCCTTTAGAATGATTGATAGATCAGCTCTACCTAGTAGAGAAAAATGGTTCAGTGGCTGTTGTCCCTAAGGCAAGCAACACATTCTAGATTTTCCTGGAACTTTTCCACTTGTGGCAGTGAAAATCCCAAGTGTTGGGCACTCCTTTGGTCCTGGGGAAACCACGATGGGTAGTACCCTTGCTGCCCCCAAGCAGAGAACTCATTCCACTTCCATGAGAAGGAAGTAGGTTTGGAAAGAGGCCAGGGTGTTTAGGGGAAATTCCTCTCCATGGAGAGCACAATTAGAAAAGACTGTTACCCTGATTGTGACGTTTGAACTGGAATCGAAAAGAGCTAACCATGAAACAAACAAACGAACAAAAAAACAGAAGAAAAACATCCCAGGAAGAGGCAACACCATATACAAAGACCCTGAAGAAGGAAACAAAACTGTTGTGATTGGAGTTCCTGAGTTGGGGGAGACAGAATGTAACACTGTTAGAGAAGTATCCAGAAGCCAAATCAGGAAGGGCTTTTTGAACCACGAGAGAGAGTGCAAATTTCCTTTTAAGAAAAATAGGACAAGGGGCACCTGGATGGCTCAGTGGTTGAGCATCAGCCTTCTGCTCGGGTCATGATCCTGGAGTCCTGGGATCAAGTCCTACACTGGGCTCTCTGCTCTGCAGGAAGCCTACTTCTCTCTCTCCCATCCCCCCCCCCCCCCCCGTGTTCTCTCTCTCACTGTGTCTCTCTCTGTCAAATAATAAATAAAATCTTTAAAAAAAAATGGGACAAAACTGGAGGGTTTTAAAGAGAAGAGTGAGAAGATCTGAATTACATTTCTCAAAAGCTTGCCCTGGCAGCAGTGTGGACTACGCTTTGGTGGGATCAGAGGGGAAGTAGCAAGTCCAGGGAGGAGGCAAGACATGACGGCAGCTCGGGTTAGGATAGTAGAACCGACAGGACTTGCTGATGGATTGGAACGGATGAGCAGAGAAGAGTGAAATCCACAGCTATCCACCGGGGTTTGGGAGTGAGCTACCAGATGACTGGTGAACCAGTCATGTGGTTTATGGAGAGGAGGAAAGTCCCGGATGTACTCAGTTTGAGATGCATTTCAGACATCCAAGTGGGGACATCAAATGGGCAGTGAGAGGTGGCACAGGAGGTCAAAAGTCAAGGTGCCTGGGTTTGAATCCAGACTCTTCCACAAACCGTATGACCTTGCACAAGTTATCTAACCTCTCCTTGTCTCAGTTTTTGTCTGTCAAACGAACATAATAAAGTAACTACCGGAAAAGCAGAATTTTGTGACAAACAATAATATACACAGTAAGCACTCAATAAATATTAACTATTAATATATTTAAGTCTGTGGCGCCTGGCTGGCTCAGTTGGTAGAACGTGGGATTCTTGGTCTCCAAGTTATAAGTTCAAGCCCCAACTAGGTGTAGAGATTTCTTAAAAATAAAATCTTGGGGTACCTGGCTGGCTCATTTGGTAGAATATGCGACTCGTAATCACAGGGTTATGAGTTCAAGCCCCACATTGAGTGTGGAGCCTATTTAAAACACAATAAAATGATGGGGCGCCTGAGTGGCTCAGTGGGTTAAAGCCTCTGCCTTCAGCTCAGGTCATGATCTCAGGGTCCTGGGATCGAGCCCCGCATCCGGCTCTCTGCTTGGCAGGGAGCCTGCTTCCTCCTCCCTCTCTGCCTGCCTCTCTGCCTACTTGTGATCTCTATCTATCAAATAAAATAATAAAATCTTTAAAAAAAAAATAAAACACAATAAAATGAAAAAAATCTTTAACATATATATTTAAAGATTGATATTAATAAATAATATAAAGAAAAATATCAATATTTAAGATACATATAAATATAAAACTTTAATATATATTAAATATAAATACATAATTGAGTCTGGAGCTGATGGGTGAGGTCAGAAATAGACTCTAAATTTTGGAGCCAGCCTATATGGTTGGTGTTTGTGGCTAATATTCTGGGTTAGCTACGTTCTGGCCTTTCTCTACTGTCAAGACTGAACCCCAGTTGCGAGATTCCTCAGGCTCCTTTGCTGTTACAAGGGGCATGTGACATAGCCTTGGCAATGACCGTGAACAGGAATCTAAGGAAGGGATAATGGCAGATGGTGCTTTGCCCCTTCCTCCTCACCTGGAAGGTGGAAGTGCTGGCTGGAATCCCAGCAGCCAGTTCATGACGGTGAGGTAACCAGCCGGCAAAAAGGCCAGCGGGTTCATAGCGATGCCACTGCCACCTGTCAGAGCTGCCAGATGGTCACTCGTCCCAGGACGGCTGGATGGGCGCGAGAACAACCCTCTGTGTATACTGACAGACCACAGAGCTGGGTTTATGGGCCAGAAACGCTAATCAATGCCATGAGCCTGAAGGATTCTCTTGGTCGTTATTCCCAGCGGGCGGAGAGGAGCGTGGCCGGGAGCTCGGCGTGGGGCGCGCCTGGGCCGAGTTCGCGGGCAGGAGGAAGCGGGGGAAGCAGGCGTGGCCGCGCGGGGCAGAAAACCCGGGCGCGTGCGGAGCCCGCAGGGTTTCCCAGCGGGGGCGTGCGAGGCTCCGCTCCTCCCGGCGCCGCCGTCCCCTCGCGGTCCCCACGCCGGCCCGCGTCTCCGGCCCCGCAGACAAGCCGGGTTCCCGCCGGCCGCGGTCGCGCTGACCCGCCATGCCCGTCGACCTCAGCGGCACCTGGAACCTGCTCAGCAGCGACAACTTCGAGGGTTACATGGTGGCCCTAGGTAGGGCGGGAGGGGCCGTCTTGGGGTCGGCGCGGAGGCCGCCGGGCCTGGCCGGGGCGTCCGTCTCCCGGGGCGGCCGGCGCCCCGTCCCCTCTTCCGCGGGTCTCCCCTCGGGTCTCCCTGGGCTCCATCCCTCCCGTCCCCCCTCGGCCCCCCGCACCCTGCTTCCCAGTCTCCCCGGCCTGTGTCCCTACCTCCGACCACGCACTGTCACGCCAACCCCCTGTCCCTCCATCTCCCTGTGTCCCCGTCCTCCGCCCCCTTCTCCCTGCACCCCCCTGGCGTCCACCCCCGCCCGGTCCATCCTCCATCCCCGTCCGCGTCCGCCTCCTTTCCGCGCCCCCGTCGCGGGTCTGGCCGCCGCTGCCCCCGTCGGTCTCTGTCTTCCCCTTGGCCAAGTCTCCCGCCCCGCCGCGGACGGCTGAGGCGCCGGCCACCTCGCCGGAGGACTCCGGGGTCCGATGGGCGTCCTACGGGCGAGAGGGCGTGCGGTGGGGCTCTGGGTGACTCTGCCACGGAGGTCGCCGGCCCTCCAAGTCGCAAGCTCCGGGCGGCACTCCGCTGCACGAGGTCCCCGCGCCCCGCACCGCGCCCCGCACCAGGCGACTCTGGTGCCCGCTAGAGTTGAAACCGCTTTGGAAATTAGTTTTCTGACCAACCCTCTCCCTTGGAGGGCATGAGGGGGGACAAGAAACCCAGACCCCTTGGTGGTCACCCACGCTCAGCCGCAAGGGTGCAGTGCCAGCCCTGGATGGTGGCGGATGCCTGGAGGTGTCGCTTCTACCCCCACCCTGCCGGGCCCTGCTCCCCCCAGCGCATAGCAGGGAGCCTGGTCTGCCGGTGGTAAAGGGACTCTGTGGTCGCCTGGGGTATGTAAGGGGTGCCGGGGTCTGACCCATGACCTTGCTTCCCAGGTGGCTTCAAGAAGGCCCGGTAGAAGGCCTCTCCTCCTTACGGATTCCCAGTTTGTACAGCTCTCACTGTCATTGTTCAGATGCGGGCATCAGAGCACCTCTGTGCCCAGCACCTTCCCCTAAGTGATGACAGTCAGTGGCCAGAGCTGCTGGGAGCCTGGGGACCCGGCAGCTGTCCTGGTTTCTCCTTATCTGACACTGGGTCGGTTTTTCCATCTATAAATTGAGAGGGAAGGAGGGGTCCAAATTGTTTCTTAAAAAAAAAAAAAAAAAAAAGGTAAAAATATATACCATAAAAATGGCGATTTTAACCCTTTTGAAATGTACAGTTCTGTGGTCCCGGTGTGTTTTTAAGAGTTGGCTGCTTTTGGTAGGCTTCTGTTCCTTTCTCACACTGGGTAGGGAAGTGGGCGGCTTCTCAAGCTAACTCTGATTCAGGCCACCATAAAACCCTGTAGCAAAGGAAAGGAATATTTTGCTCACCCCATCCTAGGTTCGTTGTCTGGGGTCCTGTGAATTAGATCAGCGAAAGACGGATTAACCGCCGGAAGTCAGCTGCCCCTGCCCCGTGAGGGCACCTGGCAGCCCCTCCGTGTTGTGCGGTTGGAACTTGAACGGGGCTGTAGAGCACTTTAGCAAGGAGTAACTCTGTAGAGAAGTGACAAGACAGAGACTTTGAGTTTGTAGGGGGGCAAATTGTGGGGAAGGTAACTAACAATACAAGGGGAGACCAACAGAAAATAGAGGCTGGTTGGGAAGGTTTATTACGTAGTTCTGGGGCCATCGCCCAGCTGCGAAGAGTCTGGAGTCGTCTCCCTGTAACAGTCGTCTGTCCTGTAACAGAGAGGGGACAACTTTACAAACTTGTGTCCTGCTTTTAGGCAAATGGAGTAAGGCAGAGAGCTTCCTTCTGTCGGATTCTTCCTTCCCGGTTGCCTTCTCCCCTGTATGCCAGAGTCGCAATATTTTGGGTTGTCTTATCCTGCTCTCCCTTCAACCTGAATCTCATTTCCTTTCTGTTTCCAATTCCTAAGTAGGAATGAATGCTTATGTTTCCCAAAGGTGATAGGTCCTCATACGTTACTTACCTGTCCACCTCCAAATTAGTGGTGACATGTGACCATAAGTGCTTTCTTCCCTGATTTATCTGCCTGTGATCTGGCTACTTGTGTGGGGGACAAAGGCGAAATGTCAGGTGATGGCTTTGAATGTTGCCTTGCTGTGTACTGTGTTTGTGACAATCTCCCCGGCTTTTAGGGCAAAAGGGAATGGAGTCAGATTCACCATTCCAAGTATAGGAAGACATCCTGTGCTAAGTCCGTCTGGTATTACAAAGCAGCCTCCCGCACCTCAGAATAAGTGTTTTTCACACAGTGTTAGTACCATCCTTCACCTGTCCCCATACTTTCTTGCTTTCTGTATGCTCTCCTATGATTTCCTTGTTTGACACTTTTCTTCCCCCATGATGTCAGTAGAGGCTTAACAATGATCTGCCACCGTATTCAATCCTAGAAGCTAACAGGCTATTTATTTGTTTACTCGACATATTTATTTATCATGCAACTTCCTTCCCAGAGGATGAACCCGTGTAGTACTGAGTCAGCATCCTGCCTCACAACCCCTATTCTTACTTTTGGTTTAGGTTCCAGAAAGATACTGGATCTTGACAACACACATAAGTCTTACTTTCAATCTCTTTTTCCAAAGAATTGTAAGGGCATTAAGGGTTTCTGGAATAGAGAGGCCTTTTAGGGTAACAGAGCGCCACACCAGAAGCCCAGCGAGCTTCACCGTTGACTGTGGGTCATCGAATCAAAGTTACGTAACTTGTCAGTTCCTTTAGCTTCCCCTTTTGTTAACCGAGGTCATTGGGTCAGATCTGATAGTCTAAGTAACTCAGTTACAAGAGATCGCTTGCATTTTATAGGATAGCTGAAATCAGACTTAAAACCTCTTGCCAGTTCCTCACAAGCTGGGAAGAAAGCGATCGAAAAGACATAAGGAACACAGACTCCAGGGTCTACCCGGTCTCCCTGAGGCAGATCAGGGGCTCAGGACGAGCGAAGGGTAGGGTTTTGTTACTCAGAACTAGCAGGAACTTCTTTTATTTTATTTTATTTGGCAGAGAGAGAGATCACAAGTAGGCAGAGAGGCAGGTGGTGGGGTGGGGGTGAAGCAGGCTCCCTGCTGAGCAGGGAGCCTAATGTGGAGCTCGATCCCAGGACCCTGAGATCATGACCTGAGCCAAAGGCAGAGGCTTAACCCATTGAGCCACCCAGGCGCCCCTAGCAGGCACCTCTTAGCTTGTAAACTCTGAGCTTCACCCCAGACCCCAGATCTAGAGCATCACAATCGGCATCGAACCAGATTCTCAGGTGATTCAGACGCCAATTAAAATTCAAGAAGTTCTGCTCTCTGATGTGTCAGGTGGTCCTTAGAACAACTGCAGAATGGAACTCCAGCTGACTCTGAACACACAGGTCTGAACTAGGCAGGTCTGCTTATATGAGGATTTTTTAAAAATATGAATTCAGTATAGAATTCTTCATGTATTTTCGCTTCCTTACGATTTTCTTAATGATATTTTTTTTTCTCTAGCTTACTTCATTGTAAGGATACAGCATCTAATACACATAACACACAAAATGTGTATTAACCGTTTGTGCTATTGGGAAGGCTTCCCGTCACTAGGAGGCTATTAGTAGTGAAGTGTTGAGGGAGTCAAAAGTTATACAAGGATTTTCAGCTAGTAGCCTTAAAAGCAATTAAAGCAGAACAAAATAAAACAAACCAAGGGTGGGGGGAGTCTTTTTGGAGGAAGAGAGCAAGGTCTTGAATTGTTTCTGTGTGTATATGAACTTCTTAAAGAATGTGAGAGAGGTCCAAAATGATAAAGAATTATCATGCCAAGGTCTAGGAGAGAATAAGGATCCAGAGAGGGGAGCCCAGCACTTAGGGTGGCTCCTCTCTTCAGGGTGCTTGTCCGACTAAGCTGCAGTGGGGGGAGCTGCGCAGGATTGCCGTAGGGGGCAAAAGTGGGAGTCCTGAGTCAGCCAGGGGTAGAGACCCTGTAAACCCGTATTCTGGGTTGGGATTCTGAAAAGCTGCGCCTGAGAAGCAAGGGAGGGAGACCTGGAAGTAAACAGCTTTTGAACAGAGTGTAGTTTCACTGTGAATCATCTCGATGGCCCAGAAAAATCTCAAGACTTGAACTTGAATTCAGATGCGTCCAGATAGCTGGTGGCCTTGAAAGCAACCCTCTCTGGAGGAAGAGAACATTATGTCCGCTCTACGTGCACACTGTACGGAAACAATACCTAGGAAATAATCACAGTCAAGCAAGTACCTAAGGAGACAAAAACACATGACAAGAAAATTCTGGAAGGTGTTGGCTCTGTCACGGTGATCGTGGCTCTGTCTGTTGCCGTGACTGTGGGTATTTGCTGAAGTCCAAACACGTTGAATTGCACATACGTAACTGCTTTTTGTACATCAATTATATCTCAGTAAAGCTGTTAAAAAAATTAAAGGACCCTGATAGCAAGAATCCATAGAAACAACCAACAACAGAAACAGGGTCTCCAGACCCCGGGATTATCCGAAATAGAACAAGAAGCAGTTAAGCTGAGCTTAATTATGGCAAGGAATCAGAATCTATACAAAGTAACACAGCAGAATTGAGAAAGAAACAAATAGAAATTCTAGAACTGAAACATAAAAAGCAAACTTGGAAACTTAGCAAGCACTGTTTTCAGATTCTCCTCTGTGTCCCGCGGTTTCCGAAGATTCTCCTCTGTGTCCCGCGGTTTCCGAGATAAGGATGCCCCTAACCTCCGTTGTAGAGGCCACCCTTGTATGAGGGTCTTAGGACTTGCCTGAGGGGAAGGTCCGAGAGCTGTTCTCCCACATACCATTCCTCAAATTCCTTCAGCTCCAACTACTCCATATGCCAAGCTACCATATTTTGGGGGGAGCATGACCTAAGCCCCATCAAGAACAGAGTTTCTGCCCAGGAGGATGAAAAAGTTCTAGAATCAGATAACGGTGGTGACTGGACAACATTGTGAATCTACTTACCACCCTTGAACTGTATGCCTTAAAATTGGATAAAACAGTGAATTTTATGTTAGGTATATTTTATCGTGATAAAAAAATTATCAAAGAACATTCTATTGCAAGGAGACTTTCGTAGAAATCCTATAATAATCCTATATTATGTTAAAAAATTAAAACTCCTTTTAAATGCAGTTGTTTGAGTTGATTAATAAGTACATTTCGTGAATTAGCCTTCTCTCCTGTCTTCACCACCTCTTATTGATGTGAGAAAGAAAGGGAAAAGAAAAATTCAGTTTCCTTTCTTCCTATAGTCCATTGTCAAGTCCTTGAAACAGGTAGAGTGACCTTCCCCTGGGAGCTCAGATACCCCAATGCTGACCCTTGCTAAGGGTGAAAGGCAATCTTAGCCCGACTCCCAGGATCCTCTATGTCTACTTTAACATATAAAATTCCTATGGAAACTTCCTTTCTCTCTGTCCCTCAAGATCCAAATTGGCGATCCTCCTCCAAGCATATGACCCACCGGTATACATCTGAAAGGTCTCATGATTGAGTTTTTACTAGACGGTAACAAAGGACCTTCTCCTAACAATAACTAGCCCCCTCAGGATCCTGGAAACCTTGTTTCTGAAGTACCTGGGAGACTTACTCTATCCCTAAACCCCTCCCAACTTGAAAGCATTTAACGGGCCACTCCTTGTGACCCCAGTGCAGTGCTTTCTGCCCACAACCCCAGTCCCTGTGCTTTAATAAAACTACCATTTTGCACCAAAGACATTTCAAGAATTCTTTCTTGGCCATTGGCTTTGAACCCTAACATCTTTCCTACATCATTATGACTTTACACAGTGAACTAAAACATGTTTGTTTGTTTGCTTGTTTTAAGATCTTATTTATTTATTTGACAGAGAGAGACAGAGAGAGAGGGAACACAAGCAGGGGGAGTGGGAGAACGAGAAGCAGGCTCCCCGTTGAGCGGAGAGCCTGATGCGGGGCTCAATCCCAGGACCCTGGGACCATGACCTGAGCCGAAGGCAGATGCTTAATGACTGAGCCACCCAGGCACCCCTAAATTTTTTTTTATTTTATTTAAATTTAATTAATGAACATCAAGTGTATTCTTAGTTTCAAAGGTAGAGTTCAGGGACTCCTCAGTTGTCTATAACAAATGCTGTCTTAATCCCAAGTGTAAATTCATGAAGCGGACGAAGGCTGAGTTGCGGTGCTTGAGTTTGGGTTGGGCCCGAGTCCTGTCCCCTTGGCTTCTTTATCCTCTTCTCCGCACCCTGGGACTGCTGCTTCCAGGCCCGACTGCAAATTCATTACCTGAGGTACAGTTGGCCAATGACTCTTCCATGAAAGCTGTTCAAGCTTTTTTTTAAAAAAGATTTTATTAATCTATTTATTTGACAGACAGAAATCACAAGTAGACAGAGAGGCAGGCAGAGGCGGGGGGGGGGGCACTGAGCAGAGAGCCCAATGAGGGGCTTGATCCCAGGACCCAGGACAATGACCTGAGCCAAAGGCAGAGGCTTTAACCCACTGAGCCACCCAGGTGCCCCTCAAGCTTTTTAAATCAAGTCTTTGGATAGAGTTCTGCCAGGACAACTCCCTATAGATCCAGTTTCGGCACCAACTGGCACTGAAATCATCAACGAAACACTAGCCATGATATGCAGTGATTCTGAGGACACCGGCCAAATTCTTCACTTTTGCATCTTGAGTGAACATTGAGACCTATTTTTTTTTAAGTTTTTTTTTTTTAAGATTTTATTTATTTATTTGATATAGAGTGAGAGAGAGAATGACAGGGGAGAGGGTCAGAGGGAGAAGCAGACTCCTCATGGAGCTGGGAACCCAATGTGGGACTCAATCCCAGGGTTCCAGGACCGTGACCTGAGCTGAAGGCAGTCGCTTAACCAACTGAGCCACCCAGGTGCTCCGAGACTTCTTTTTTTAAAAATTGTTTTTTGGGGCGCCGGGGTGGCCCAGTCAGTGAAACAGCTGCCTTTGGCTCGGGTCATGATCCCGGGGTCCTGGGATTGAGCCCCACATCGGGCTCCCTGCTCAGTGGGGAGCCCGTGTCTCCCTCTCCCACTCTCCCTGCTTATTATGTTCCCTGTCCCACTGTCTCTCTCTCTGTATCAAATAAATAAATAAAATCTTTTTTTTTTTTAGAAATCTTTTTTTTAAGATTTTATTAATTTATTTGACGGAGAGAGATCACAAGTAGGCAGAGAGGAAGGCCGAGAAAGAAAAAGGGAAGCAGGCTCCCCGCCGAGCAGAGAGCCCGATGCAGGGCTCGATCCCAGGACCCTGAGATCATGACCTGAGCTGAAGGCAGCAGCTTAACCCACTGAATCACCCGGGTGCCCCAAATAAATAAAATCTTAAAAAAATAATAAATAAATAAATAAAAATTGTCTTTTAAGGTATTGACTTCGCTACCCGCAAAATAGCCAAGTTGCTGAAGCCACAGAAAGTGATTGAGCAAAATGGGGATTCCTTTAGCATCCACACATACAGCAGCCTGAGGAACTACCTTGTTACATTTAAAGTCGGAGAAGAATTTGATGAGGATAATAAAGGGCTGGATAACAGGAAATGCAAGGTAAAAAAAATAATTTTTTTTTCAAATGATAATATAAGCTCTTGATTTTGCAAGATTAACTCGGCTTTCTTAGCACCCGCTGAGGACCTGCCACGGCAAACCAGCCTCTTGTCTGTCCCCTCTCTCACGCAGAGCTTGGTCACGTGGGACAATGACAGACTCACTTGTGTCCAGAAGGGGGAGAAGAAGAACAGAGGCTGGACCCATTGGATTGAAGGGGACAGACTCCATCTGGTACTTGCCACACCGTGTTCATACATCCGATGAGATGATGCTGGTGAAACCATGACTGTGGAATGAAACCATTCCAGCCCACTGTTCTCAGTCTGGCCTGTCACCTTCTGGTCTCTGGCGGAGTATTCTGCTTTTTCATTTACGACAAAACATATTCCAGGTTTCAAAATAATTTTCCTGTTGAATTCATGATGTGTTAATTGAAAAAAATATAGAGGAGCGCCTGGGTGGCTCAGTTGGTTAAGCGTCTGCCTTTGGCTCAGGTTGTGATCCCAGGGTGCTGGGATCGAGTTCCGCATCGGGCTCCCTGCTCTCTCTCGCTATCTCTCTTTCAGGCTCTCAAATAAGTAAATAAAATCTTAAAAAAGAAGAAGAAGAAGAAGAAGAAGAAAATTTATATATGTGTATATTACATTACCTTAATATATTATATATATATAAAATAAGGTAGTAAACTGGCTTCATACTATTCTATCAGGTTGGTGAACTATCATTTTTAAAAAACATTTCCATAATCTCAGTGTCCAGGAGTATATTGTTCCAGAGTATAATGTTTCTGCCATTGCTTAAATTCACATCAACAGAGCCTTTTGCATCCGTGGATTTATTTCCTCAGGAAGAATCCAGAGAACCCTTGTCGGAGGCGCGCGCATCATTACCGCTCTCTACTTAGCCACCTTATTCATTTCCGAAAGGTCATCTCCTTGCTGATGCCACCAGCATTTCGTGAACATACAAATTATAACTCAAGCTAATCAATAATTTCTATCTATAATTTAGAAGGTATGGGGGTGTCTGGTGGCTCAATCGGTTGAGTGTCCGATTCTTGATCTCAGCTCAGGTCTTGATCTCAGGGTTGTGAGTTTAAACTCCTCATTGGGCTCCGTGCTGGGTGGGAGCCTGCTTAAAAAGAGAGAGAGAGAAGATATAAAATTGTACATCAAGGCTTAACTACAACTTTTTATTTATTTAATTTATTTATTTGACAGAGAGAGAGACAGCAAGAGAGCAAACACGAGCAGGGGGAGTGGGAGAGGGAGAAGCAGGCTTCCCACTGGGCAGGGAATCCCGCACGGGGCTTGATCCCAGGACCCTGGGATCATGACCTGAGCTGAAGGCAGATGTTTAATGACCAACCACCCAGGTGCCCTGATTTTGGCTTTTTAAATGAGAATTGCTTCCTGCCATATATATTAGAATGGCTTACATTTTTCGAGTGATGATTTTGGGCTCAGCTACTGTGCTAAATCTTTGCGTGCACTATCTGACTTGGTCTTCAAGACAGTCTTGTGAAAGGGACACAATTTTTCCCATTTACAAATGAGACTGAGATTTAGAAATTCCCCATGGCTTCCAAGTGGAGATGCAAATCCAGGTCTGATAAAAATGTGTGCTTTCAACTCTACACCTTTTTTGCCTCAATGTCCATGAAGTCCAAGCCAGAACAGTGAAAACTAAATTAGAGCCCTTATCTTAAAATCCTAGATTGATAAATCTTACACAAACAAAATTAAGAATGAATAAACAATATGCCGTCACAAAAATGTAATATGGAACTTCAAAGAAAACACCAAATACGTTTGAGGATATACAGATTTGTTGGTGGTAAGAAGTAATGTTCAAATTGCATTTGTCTTTTTTTGGCATATCCGTGAACTCTGCCCAAGCCAAGAAAGAGGGACCCTTCCTCTGAGGCCACTCATAGGACAATCCGTCCATGCTGTGATATAATATAAAATAAATATTTGGTCTTTGTGCCTGGTTTCTGAAACCCTTGGAATCTCCAATGAGTGTTTCCTGTAGGCTAAGGAGATGATTGGAGATTGGGGTCTCCCAGATGGCCCAAGATTTAGTCAATCATCCCTATATAACGAAACTTCCACCAACACCCCTAAACGAGAGGGTTTTGGAGAGCCTCATAGTTGGTGAAAACATTGATGTGCTGGGAAGGTGGCGCTCCCGGAGGCGGCCTGGAAGGTCGGCACACCCCCCACATACACACACTGTGTCCTATGCATCTACTTGGCTGTTCTTGGGTTGGATCCTTTATAATAAACCATAAATGTAAGTAAAGAGTGTTTCTGTGAACCATTCTAGCAAATTATTGAAACTGAGGAGGGGGTCGTGGGAATCCCGCTCATAGCTGCTGGGTCAGGAGTTCGGGGGGGCTTCTTGTGACTGATGTCTGACGTAGGGGCAGTTTTGGGGACTGAGCCCCTCACCTGTGGGGTCTGCACTAGCTCTGGGTCATTAGTGTCAGAATCGAATTGAACTGTTGGACACCCAGTTGGAAAAGACACTGCAGATTTCGTGTCAGCACTGTTGTGAGTAATAATAATAATCATCACCCACTTTGCCCATGCATCTTCTTTCTCCTCCTGTTCCCCTTTGTCCCTAGGAAATGTTCTGTGAAGGCCAAGTGTGCAAACAGACGTTCCAGAGAGCCTGAGCCGTATCCAGCCCCAGAGCCCACATGCGACCGCAGCTTCATGTTGAAATCTATCCCCAAGTGAACAGATGTTCGTCTGTCCTGGTCTGGCGACAGGAACCTGTGGTGGGAGAGCTGTCCCACAGCCTGTACGAGAAGTGATTTACTTAGACTGTGGCAAAACGGCCCCGTTTCAATAAACCTGTCCAACGACCCCGACTTTTTTCTCTCCTAATTAGTGTATCCTATTATTTGAAAAAATGCACCAGGACACACCAATGAACAGGATGTAATTCTGTCTTCAAAGTCTAGTGAAGAAAAGGACAAAACAAGCCTCAGAACCACGGTGTTAAGTACGAGCAACTATGAGAGCTCAGTGGGGGCACCGGACTTCTGGGGACGGGCAAGGGGCGGCAGGGCTTGGGGGTAGCGGGGGGGTCTCTAAGCTCAGAACTGAAGCACGAGTGGGCAGGAAGCATCGGGCAGCATTCTAACTAAAAGGCTGGGGGTAAGTTGGAGGGTGTTGGAGGAACTGAAAGACTGCGTTTGCTGGAGCGTGGGCGTATGTGGGTGGAGTGGTAAGAGAAATCAGAGGAGGCTGGAAGCAGCAGGGACCCTGTCATGAAGAATCTGGAAGGTGGGGTGGCAGAGCCAAGATTTGTCCCCAGAGTCATAGGGAGATGGTGCCTGACGCTAAGCAGATCTGCACATCCAGGTTGGCTCACAGAAGGGAACCCCAACTGCACAGGGGAGAAAGGACAGTAGGTGGGGGATGCAACCCGGGAGCCAGTTTAGAAAGCACTGCTAGAAATCCCCGTGTGAGCTGGTGACGGTCAGGGGCAGCCACAGCCCCTGTTGGGACAGTGAATGGACTCAGGGCTGCAGAGAAATAGCTAATCATTTAGGACGCAGAGTCCATGGTCCAAGGTGATCCATAAGTCTATGAATGGTAGGGATGATGGAAGGGGAGGAGTCAAGGAAGACACTCTGTTTTGGGTTCCTCCAGCTGTTAAGAGGGGAGGTCAGAGCCAACCGGAAAGAAGGCAACACAAACAGAAGAATGAGCTCTGGATTTTGAGGGGCCTGTGCTCAGTGTGAGCCAGACTGGTGGGAGATGATGTCAGGGACTTGATCCCAGGACCCCGAGATCATGACCTGGGCCAAAGGCAGGTGCTTAACTGACTGAGCCACCCAGGCACCCCTATCACTTTATTTGTAAGTAACCTCTACACTCAAGGTGGGCTCGACCTTACAACCCCAAGATCAAGAGCAGCTCTACCGACTGAGCCAGCAAGGCGCCCTAGGGACATTGTGTTCCAAGTGAAAAGAGAGAAACTGGAGGCCCAAAGGGGGTACACTAGCAGGTGTGGCCAGAGGGGCTGGAGAAACAGGGTGGCATCTGGAAAGTGAAGGCTGGAGACGTTTCAGGGTCCAGGGAGTGGTGGCTGCTCACTGAGATGCCCGAGGCAGCAAGAAGTCAAGCGGATTGGTCTGTCCCTGGAGAGGTAGGTTCAGGGGCAGGGCTGGTGCTGAGCCAAGGACACCAGGGGTGTGGAAGCAGGGGAGGTGACCAAATACAGGCAGAGAGCATTTGGCTGAGAAGTAGAAAGGTCATGGGGATAGTTTCAGGGAGGCCTGGGAGGGAGCAACTAGCTCAGACCCCTGGAACTGCGGGATCCCAGAGTCAGTGCAGGGGAAGGGAAGTCAGGAGTGCAGAGGGGGTGCTAGGCTCTAAGCTGGACAGCAGCCCAGAAAAGGTCTATGCCTGGAAGGAGCT
This sequence comes from Mustela nigripes, assembly GCF_022355385.1. NCBI lineage: Eukaryota > Metazoa > Chordata > Mammalia > Carnivora > Mustelidae > Mustela > Mustela nigripes. Next base: position 6,805,709 of record NC_081570.1, read on the forward strand.
TACAGACCCCAGATAATGACAGAATTCAACAGGAAATTAAAGTCCAAGCATCAGATCTAACTCCTGTTTCAACTAACAGAAACCTACTTGTTACTTTGACCTTTTAAGCAGAGACTTTAGAACCAGAGAAAGTCAGAGGGCGATTGTGGGTTCAATTAGATAGGGTGACCCCACCAAGCAGAAAGACTCTGAAATTGTTTCAGGATCGAATCAGGTAGTAAGTGTATTAGCTGAGCTGACAGATGGACATCCAACTTGAGAATCAGGTGGTGAGGAAACATTTCTTTCTTTTTGGTGCAAAATGATGGTTCGAAGCCCAGGGACAGGACCCGTGGGCAGAAAGAGCTGCTGCACTGGGGTCTTGAGGAGTGCTGAGTACATACTCAGGAGTTGGAGGAAGGAAAAGGTGATTTCAAAAGAGCTTTCATGGGGCGCCCGGGTGGCTCAGTGGGTTAAGCCTCTGCCTTCAGCTCAGCTCATGATCCCAAGGGTCCTGAGATCGAGCCCCGCATCGGGCTCTCTGCTCAGCAGGGAGCCTACTTCCTCCTTTCTCTCTGCCTGCCTCTCTGCCTACTTGTGATCTCTCTCTCTGTCGAATAAATAAAAAAATCTTTAAAAAACAAAAACCTTTCATATGCCAAAGAAAACCAACCTACAAGACCTACCTACAAGATACCCAAGGCCTTGCCATTGTTAAGTTAAGGTTGTTTTCTCTTCTAGCAAGTTATTAGCATTCAGTTGGGACATCCCTGGAAGAATGTCACACATGTCTCACCCAGGAGTGGGGGGCGGGGGAGGTTTCAGGGGGTCAGCATGTGTTTTATGTTCAGCTAGCCTTGTATTCCCTCATCATTTCCCCCCTGAACAATTTTGACCCTTAAATCTTTAAGGTTTTTGAAGGTGGAAGGTTCATCTTCTGTAACATCTTCCTACTGAATAGGGGCATAGAGATGTCCCTGCCTAGGGATCAATATTGGTCAGTTGGGGAACACATAAGTGGGTTAAAAAGGGGGAGGCAGCTGAATCCAATGAGGTCAGCATATATGAACCTCCCTGAGAAGGGATCGTCTGTTGGTTGGATTGTAGGGATGGAGTCTTGACACCAAGCAGAGAAATATCGAAAAAGACGATGCATTAAGATTAGTGTGGCTCTAAGAATGAAAAGTCCAACAAAGAGATCCTTCAGAGGTGACCATAATTTTCCTCCCGCCCAGGAGTTTAAAGCAAAAAGGACCAATTTTGATATTCATGTCAGTTAGAAACCCGGACATATTTGTGGGAATCCAGAATGTATATACAGCATTCTGCTTTTATGATAGTGCAAGTTCTACGTTAGTATTTAAGAGAAATGCCACTTTAAGTGTCATTTAGAGCTTTGACCATGTACTCACTAAGAGCTTCCATGTGCCAAACCTCCTTCAGTCTCAAAGAGGGAAAAAGGATAGATGCTAGGTGGTCATACCAGTGTTAACGCAGAACACCTTCACTGTCATTTTAAATTTGGAAGGTTGGCGGGGCTGGTAATTGTTGTTTAAATATTCATATGCCCATGGGGTCCTGTTATCCCTATAGAATAACAAATAAGACTATCTATATTGAAATAGGAAAGTTATTTCTCAGGAGTTATAAGTTGTCTAGCTTAGGCAAACAACATTCAAAGACAATCAGAACTAGAACTTAACATCTACAATGGTGAGTTATTGAAACAACTTCTCCCGAAAATAAACCTCATTTTTCATCAGAAATTTATTTCTTGAACTTTGAAGAACTTGCCATCAGACATGCCTGCAACACCTGTAGATATGGGCAGAGTCCTCTCCTCGAGGTCCCCTTAGCATCCTGAGGTTCCCGCAGCTGCCAGGAAGTGACATTCTTGACTCACCTGGTGAGGCTGCTGGGAGTTCTGTAAGAAGGTGTCAGGCCAACAGTTCCAAGGGGCTTTATGGCTCCAGGTTTCATAAAGTCAACTTAGTTCCTCAAAGCTGTTCAGTCATATCTGAGTCTATGCATGTCTTTCTCAAAAATGACATTCCAGTCCAAGCCTTGCTAAAATAACCAGCATTTCCAAGGGTGTCCTGTTATAAGAGGAACAGATTCTTACTGAACTTATGCAAATGATTATGATTGCCATGGAAGAAAGAATATTCCCTGAGACCTTTTGGATCAGAGGGTTCAGGTAGAAAGAAAAGTTAAATGTTTAGTTTACAAATGAATACTTTATAATGTTTCTGTAAGTTCATAGATATCTTTTTTTAAGATTTTATTTATTTATTTGACACAGAGAGAAAGATCACAAGCAGGCAGAGAGGCAGGCGGGGGGTGGGGGAGAACAGGCTCCCTGCTGAGCAGAGAGCCTGATGTGGGGCTCTATCCTAGGACCCTGAGATCATGACCCGAGCCAAAGGCAGAGGCTTAACACATTGAGCCACCCAGGTACCCCAAGTTCATAGATATCTTAAGAGAAATTTTCCTTAACCTGGAGGAGTAAACATTAGAGAACCAGAAATGTTTCAACCAAGAGTAACAAAAAACTATAATCATTTTTCCCAATTCACATAGTCCCATGTTACTATTTCTTGATTAGTTTGAATGCAGCTTTAGTTCTGGAAATTCTTACCCATTTCAGTTTTGGTCTTAAAGATATTGAATACCTGTATTTGTCCTAAAAGTCCTTTTTATGAACCTCCTTGAAGATCAAACTCATTTTGCAAGAGAGTAAGAACAATTATAAATGACAAAAACTCAGAAATGGACATTGTTAATGATCTGATATGAGAATTCAGTATGATGCAACTGACAAGGAAACTGAGTAATTTCTGTGACACAAAACACATCAATAGCCAAAATTAAGGAATGATTTTTTTTTAATTTTTCAATTTTTTTATAAACATATAATGTATTATTAGCCCCAGGGTACAAGTCGGTGAATCGCCAGGTTTACATACTTCACAGCACTCACCATATCACATGCCCTCCCCAATGTCCATAACCTGGTCACCCTCTCCATACTCCCTCCCCCCAGCAACCCTCAGTTTGTTTTGTGAGATTAAGATTCTCTTATGGTTTGTCTCCCTCCTGATCCCATCTTCTTTCATTTATTCTTTAAGGAATGGTCTTATTTTAAAACTTTAGGAATTATGTATCATCTCTAGAATAGTTACAGCATCCTATGTTAACCTAAGGCTTATCATTTGTTTAAGAGTAACTTAAGGGGCGCCTGGGTGGCTCAGTGGGTTAAAGCCTCTGCCTTTGGCTCAGGTCATGATCCTAGGGTCCTGGCATTGAGCCCGCATTGGGCTCTCTGCTCAGCAGGGAGCCTACTCCCCCCCCCCTTTCTTAAAAAAAAAAAAAAAATCTCTTTAAAAAAAAAAAAAAGGAAAGAAAAAAGAGTAACTTTTTTTTTTTTTTAAGATTTTATTTATTTATTTGACAGGCAGAGATCACAAGTAGGCAGAGAGGCAAGCAGAGAGAGATGGGGAAGCAGGCTCCCCGAGGAACGGAGAGCCCAATGAGGGGCTCAATCCCAGGACTCTGGGATCATGACCTGAGCCCAAGGCAGAGGCTTTAACCCACTGAGCCAGCCAGGTGCCCCCAAAAAGAATAACTTAACATACCAAATAAAAAGGCCTAATGAGTCAAAGAGACTTTTTTACCACTTAAATTGGAGAAGTTTGCAAAAGTTTTAAAACACATGCCTGAATAGAATTAGGGCTCACCAAAGACCTAATAAAGGCAGAACCTAGAAACTGCTTTTCTGGACAGACAAAAAAGGAAAAAAACCTTTGTTTACATTTTCTTAGCAAGAGCAGACCAATAATTCAACAAAACTTGTCTCTTTGAACAGAGATAAAGCAGACTTTCAATCTAATGCTGATGTGCTTTTAAAATCCATTCATTTCAATCTTAGTCCATCCTGACCACACCTAAAATTCCTTTCCAAAGATTTCCCTTCACAAACCTTCTACAACTTTCTTTCACATTCAGATTTTTGTCCCAAGCCATTTCTTTCCAAATAGCCATCTTTTAAAAAAATATTTTTATTTATTTACCTGACAGACAGAGATCACAAGTAGGCAGAGAGGCAGGCAGAGAGAGAGAGAGAGAGAGGAGGAAGCAGGTTCCATGTTGAGCTGAGAGCCCGATGCGGGGCTAGATCCCAGGACCCTGGAATCAGGACCTGAGCTGAAGGCTGAGGCTTAACCCACTGAGCCCCCCAGGAGCCCCCCAAATAACCATCTTATTTAGAACACAATTACCTTCTTTAACTTTCAATAAAAATGCATCCCCCATGGTTTGTCTCCCCCTGTGGACTCTGAGAAACAAATTGAGGGTTGGGGAGTGGGGTGGAGGGGGTGAGCCTGGTGGTGGGGATTCAGGAGGGCACGTATTGCATGGAGCACTGGGTGTGGTGCAAAAACAATGAATTCTGAACACTGAAAAAAATTAAATTTAATTAAAAAAAACGCATCCCCATCCCACAATCCGGAAGCTCCCACACGTGTGCGCCCGACCCGGCTCTGGGCGTCCTGGCCCCTCTGTCACCGGCCATGGGTCGCTCCCGCCGGACGGGTGCGCACCGAGCCCATTCCCTGGCCCGCCAGATGAAGGCGAAGCGGCGGCGGCCGGACCTGGATGAGATTCACCGCGAGCTGCGGCCCCAGGTTCCCGCACGGTCTCGGCCAGACCCGGGCCCTGAGCCTGACCCCGACCTGCCAGGGGGCGGCCTGCATCGCTGTCTGGCCTGCGCGAGATACTTCATCGATTCCGCCACCCTGAAGACCCACTTCCGATCCAAAGACCACAAGAAAAGGCTAAAGCAGCTGAGCGTGGAGCCCTACAGTCAGGAAGAGGCCGAAAGGGCAGCGGGAATGGGCTCTTATATGACCCCCCAGCGACTGGCAGTGCCCACGGAAGTATCCACTGAGGTCCCTGAGATGGACACAACTCCCTGACATGACCTGAGGGTGCAAATCAGGGGAGCTGCCCGTGGACAGCAAGGCAAGGGCTATGCTGGGAGAGACTGTGCCAACCTCTTTTGGCCCTGGGCTTGGGGAGTGGATGGCCTCACCCTCAATAAAGGAACTGGTTAGAGAAAAAAAAAAAAAAAAAAAACGCATCCCCATTCATTATATCTTTCTTACATGTCTCCTACTTTTCTCTATACAGAGTTGCTTCCCTTATTTCTATCAGTCTCAACTGCATTTAGCACTCCTAGAAACCTTAGTCTCCAGGGAAAACTGGGAACACCAGAATTCTTTAGATGGCAAATGTAGGAACTGGTTAAACACAAAGCGTGTTTATTAAAAGAACCAGATATTCTTCGTTTCTTGCAATGAGTGGTCAAAAGCACAAACCTGCATTCAGTTGTCAATGGTTCAGCACCTCATCCTATTTGGAAAAGACCTAGATGTGCAGTGACTTTAATCTCATTTATCACTGAAGCAAAACCTTAGGTTACCAAAGACTAGGAAAGCTCTCCGAACGTTACCCGTAAAAACTTGGAGACAATTAACCACCAGTTTAGTCATCTTTTTGCTCACAAATTGCAACAGAGATCACATGAGCTTATCTGACCTTCAGTAAATCTTGTTAGAATGAAGGTTTTACATTTAGTGCTAATAACTTTTAAGACATGTCTGTCTTAATTAAACCAACAAACTTACATTAAATACTGAATTCTATTTCCCCTGGGCCACCCACTCGTTTTCAGTTTTTACCTGAGACCCTGGTGGGGAAATCCGGAGTCTGGGGTGTCAGGTCTAGGCAGGGCTCTTCTTGCTCTTTGGTGGGGAAGGGGGAAGGAGCCACGGGGCCCGAGGCCGAGAATGGTCTAGAAGCCAGTTATGCAGGCCGCACCCAAAGGGGAGATAGAAGAGGCAAAGTGCTGCCAGAAGGCAGAGCAGGGCTCCGGGTTGTGGAGCTCTCAGCTCCAACAGAGGAGCAGACGCCATGTTTTCCCGCCAACAAGGAGGAATAGGCCCTCCACGTCCAGACAGAGAAGACAGGAATCTCCCCGAAACAAAGGGAGTTCTGGCCCCTGCTTGGGAATATTCCCTAAAGTCCCCGTCCCGAGGAAGACAACCCAGATGACTCAAGTCATAGCCATTCACCCGGGAACCGAGTGAGGGAGGAGCCCCCACGTCTATTTAGGAAAAACGGTGAAAGAGAGTCAAGAGTCTCCATGGCCTGGGACTGATGGTGTGTCCTCCTGCGGCCTGGGCTAACCCGGAGGAGACCTACTGACAGAACTGTCCTCTGGCATGGCGGAGGTGGGGGCTTTCCAAGCCAACACTTTCTGCAAGAGGTCGGGGTCCTGGTGTAGAGCAATGAAAGCCTCGCTATGAGCAACGAAGGTGCCCAGGGCCCAGTTGCCCTGTTTCCTGCGGAGGAGATCTCACCGATAGATCCCACGGAGGCCATGCGGTGTTCCAGAAGCTCAGTCCTGTCCTAACTTTTGCAATCTGAATTGTTTCCAGGGGGTTAAAAGGCACCCCAAGGGGAAGTCCTTGGGAACCAAAGAAAAGAGTTGGTCCACTACGTAGAAAATCCTCCCCGCCCCCCCGACTCCCAAAGCCACCTGATGCATCCCTGAACAAAAGCTGTGATCACCACCACCATTAAAGGCCCCTGTCGGAGGGTTGTAGTGTCCCCCCTGCTTCCCTACTGCATCCTAGGGTGCAGATGGATGCCTGGCATATGGACTGAAATACGTGTATGCCGTGAAGGTCGCACATTGACCTGCCTTGAAGGTATTTTATCTTGACCTTGCTTTGAAGAGCCTGCCATTTTTAACCCACGGGGAACACTAGAAAAGTTTTACAAGGGGAAATCACTGAATTTTGTGATTTTAAGTAGTTAGTAGAGGACATTGACACCAAACAGTAAAGACAGAAATCCATCCTGATTCTAAGTGACATTCCAACACATGGGGTCCTTACAACCAGCTTTCCTAGGAAATGCCCCGGTTGGGTTTTAATTCAATTGGGTCCTGGTTTCAGCCGGCTCCCAGGGGAGGTCCCTCAGCGGGAAGCGAGCTAGACCAGGGATTTGGAGGGGATCACATTAGCTCAATCAGGAGGAAACCTCACATGGGAGTCTTAAAATGGGCCGCTGTCCTGGTGGCTTAGGTGGCTGTCCCATGCCCAAGACAGATGACTTTGTATAAGGACAGCAGTAAAGAGAGGGCATCAAGTTTCTGGGTCGTAGTACTATTCCGGCCAGGGTGCTGACTTCCAGCCCATAGAGGAGCCACCGGCCAGAGGACTGCAGCCTGAGCAAGCGGCATGAAAGCTTCCAGCAAGACCACACTCCTCGCGGGACCCCGGAACGAGAAGAAAGGAAGAAGAGAGAAAGTCCTCACCGACTTTGCACCGAAGCTGAGTCCAGACATAAAGACTCAAAGCCCCTCATTTGGACGCCAAATGATGCGGTTTGGGAATACGGGTGAGGTTCAGCGGGGTGAGGCTGGGAGCCGCCAACCAAGAAAGAATTCTGGAGACGTCCTTGGTGCAAAATGGTGGTTTACTCAAGCACGGAGTCAGGACCCGGGGGCAGAAAGAGATGCTGCCTGTGGGGAGTAATCTGAATCCGGGGCCGGGGGCGGTGAGGGCTCTCCCTCCCAGAAATGTCCTCCCCAACATAAGGTCATTGCTTTGAAGCAATTTAAAACAACAGACTCTCGTGGGAGGCAAAATTTTATCAGCATTTATTAATTTATCCAAATATGAGTAAATGTGTGAATTCCTGGAATTTAGCAGTGGACAAAAGGAAAAATTTCTCCCCTCATGGACCTTTCATTCCCATGGGAGGAGACAGATAAAAATGTCTTGCTTAAAATAAAGCAAACAGAAAAAGACCTAGCTTAGGGGTACCTGGCTGGCTCAGTTGGAATAGCATGAGACTGTTGATCTCCGGGTCGTGGGTTCAAGCCCCGCAGTGGGTGTAGAGATTACTTAAAAATAAATAAACAAAACAAAGATTTCATGTTTCTTTATTTTTTAGATTTTATTTATTTATTTGACAGACAGAGATCACAAGTAGGCAGAGAGGCAGGCAGAGGAGGAGGGGGAGGCAGGCTCCCTGCTGAGCAGAGAGCCCCGATGCGGGATGCGGGGCTTGATCCTGGAACTCTGAGATCAAGACCTGAGCCAAAGGCAGAGGCTTTAACCCACTGAACCACCCAGGCACCTCTTCATGTTTCTTAAAAAAAAGTATTTAGATACTTACAGAAATTTGGATATTAGATGATATAAAACTATTGATTTCTACGTGTGTTAATGGGGTGTTAAAGACATTGATGACATATTTACGTGTAAAATTATACGTCTGGAATTTCCTTTGAAATATTCTAGCAAAAAAAAAAAAAGGCAAAACGTTACGCATATAGATGAAACAGGGTTGCAGAGTTTTTTATAATTTTTTGGAGCTGGGTGTATGTGAGTGCTGTGGACAGAATTGTGTCCCCCAAAAGTCATGTTGAAGCCCTAACCATGACTGTATTTGGAGATGGGACTTTTAATGAGGTGGTTAAGAGTAAGGGAAATGGGGGGGGCGGGTCCTGACCCTACTGGATCAGTGTTCTGGAAGACTCCAGAGAGCCTTCTCCGTGTCTCTCCCTTAACCGCTTCCTCTGTCCCTCCTCTCCCCTCCCCCTCCTCTCTTCCTCCTCAGGTCCAGAACTTTTTTTCAAGATTTTATTTTTTGTATTTGTTTTTGGGGGCAGGGGTGGGGGCAAAAGGAGAGGGAGCAAGAGAATCTTAAGGAGGCTCCACGCCCACCACCAGGGAGGAGGCTGAAGGAGCCTCTGTCTCGCCACCTGAGCTCATGACCTGAGCAGAAATCAAGCACCCCATGCTTAACCACTGAGCCACCCAGGTGCCCCTTATTTTTTTGTAAATGTTTTTGTTTGTATGTGTGGAATCTCTGTACCCAAGGTAGGGCTTGAACCGGGATGTAGTGTTCTGTGCCCTACCCACAGACCCAGCCAGGCACCCCTAGAAAACGTTTCCTTTAAAAAAAAAAATCCTCACTGGGGCGTCTGGGGGGCTCAGGCAGTTAAGCGCTTGGCTTCAACTCAGGTCATGATCCCGGGGTCCTGGGATTCAGTCCTGGTCAGGCTCCCTGCTCAGCGGGAAGCCTGCTTCTCCCTCTCCCTGTGCTCTTGCTTGTGTACTCTCTCTCTCTCTCTCTCTCTCTCTGAGATGAGTGGATAAAAATCTTAAAAAAAAAAAAAAAGTTAAAAATAAAATAAAAAACAATTCCTCCCTTAAGCAGCACACAAAATTAAAGTGCATGCTTGTTTTCTTTCAAACTTTTAGGACTATTAGGACTGCTGAGATGTTTCTTTGGGCTTTTTTTTTTTTTTAAGGAAAAATTTCGGTGTTAGAAATCAAGTGGGAAAATGCCCGAGCCCCTCACTGCCCTCGCTCTCCGAGGAAAGGACCGGCGCCCACCCCCCAGCTGGCCCCGGACACCGGGCACTCAGTGTGAACATCTCGCTCTGGCCCGGCTGGCCCCAGGGGGCGCGCCCCCCCCCCACCGCCCCCCTCCGCATCTTCCCATCGGCCCAGCTCCCCCCTCCCCCTCTCCCCGTGCCCTTGATGAAGTCCCAGAACCTAAGTCAGGTTCGGTGGGGTGAGGAGGTTCGGAGTTGACGACTAAAGAAAGAATTCTTAAGACGTCGTTGGTGCAAAATGGTGGTTTATGAAAGCACGGGGACAGGACCCGTGGGCAGGAAGAGCTGCTGCTGCGGGTTGTGAGGAGTGGTTGGTTATATACACAGGAGTTGGGTAGGTGAGGACAAAGGGGTGTCCAGAAGGGCTATTGGGGCAAAGAATACTATCAGGATATTGAAGGCTTGGTTACTATCAAGTAAAGACAATTGAGAGTCTCCTGGTGGAATGTTACATTCCTGCTATCAAGCATCCTTGTTAATGAGATTTAGGTTTAGAAGAAATTTAACTTTATTTACTTTTCCTTCTACTTCCACCTCCTTCGGTTTTTTTATGGAGGGGAGGGTGACATTAGGCTTGAGGAACTGAGTTCTGTGTCTTTGGAAATTGGGCTATTGATAAGGTAACTTCTTTGTTGTAATCTCAAGGACATTTGCAAACCAAGGGAGACTCCTGTCTTGCAGGATTGTGATCTCAGCAAGTTAACTATTTATCATTTTATGGCAGTCCGGGGTGCCTGAGGAATGCTACACCTGAGGGGAGCGGATGAAGGGGGGGGTGCAAGGCGCCAGCTCTTGCTTTGTCCTCAGCCAGCCTCCTGCTCCCTCAATACCCTGACGCCCCACCCCACCTCACCCCTGGCCGTGGTCTCCTCCGCCCCCTCCCCAGCCAGAGGTCCAGACGCCCCGCCCCCTCTACCGCAGCCCCGGGCGGGGTCGCGCTGCTCGCCCAGCGGCTCAGGCTCTGCGGGGGGCCTGCTGGTTGGTGGCCGCCGCGGCCCCCAGGCTGTCTGTCCCCCCACTGCTTCTGGGCACCCCGCACCGCCTGCGGGAGACGCGCTGCAGGTGCAGGGGCCGGGCGAGCTCCTGTGGACCGCTCCTAGGCGGCTCGGAGGCTGCGGGGCCTCGCCGAGAGCGCCCCCTCCTGGCCCAGCCGCACCTCCTCCGCCAGTCCACTGCGGAGGGAGGAAGGGGGCCCTTGGTCTGGTTTTTTTTTTTTGTCGTTTGTTTGTTTTTCTTTTCTTTTCTTTTCTTTTTTTTACTTTTTATTTTTTTAGTTTTCAGATTTAGAGTGTTTTGTTCACATAATGAAATTTTGTCATTTTTAATGTTTTTAAGAGTACAGCACATTTGCTTGAAATACACGCCCTTTGCTGTGCAGCCATCCCCACCAACCACCTGCAGAACTTTCCCACCTTCCTGCTTCTTTTTTTTTTTTTTTAAGATTTTATTTATTTATTTGACAGACAGAGATCACAAGTAGGCAGAGAGGCAGGTGGACAGAGAGGAAGAGAAGCCGACTCTCTGCTGAGCAGAGAGCCCGATGGCGGGCTCCATCCCAGTGGGATCCCAGGACCCTGGGATCATGACCTGAGCCGAAGGCAAAGGCTTAACCCACTGAGCCACCCAGGCGCCCCACCTTTCCACCTTCCAAACTGAAACTCTGTCCGCATTGACCATAACTCCCCATACCCCCGTTTCTCAGCTCCTGGCAGCCCTCTTCTGCTTTCTGTCTCTACCTCTGGCTCTGACTACTCTTCGGAGTGGAAGCATAGTATTTGTCTTTTGTGGCTGGCTGATTTCGTATAGCTCCCATCTTCAAGGTTCATCCCTGTTGCAACATATGTCAGAATTCCCTTCCTTCTAAAGGCTGAGTAATACTCTGCTGTACCGTTGGGAGACAGCACAATTCCATGATCCACTCACCCCTCTGGATGCTTGCCTTGTTCCCACCTTGCGGTGTTGGTGAATACCGCTGCTGTAAGCGCGGTTGTACACGTGTCCACTGCAATCCCAGCTTTCAATTCTTTTTGGTATCAACTCCCAAGAGGTATTTCTGGGTGATATGGTTGACTTTTTAAAATTTTTTTAGGGCGCCTGGGTGGCTCAGTGGGTTAAGCCGCTGCCTTCAGCTCAGGTCATGATCTCAGGGTCCTGGGATCGAGTCCCGCATCGGGCTCTCTGCTCAGCAGGGAGCCTGCTTCCTCCTCTCTCTGCCTGCCTCTCTGCCTACTTGTGATCTCTCTCTGTCAAATAAATAAATAAAATCTTTAAAAAAAAAATTTTTTTTAAAGATTTTATTTATTTATTTATTTATTTATTTATTTGACAGACAGAGATCACAAGCAGGCAGAGAGGCAGCAGAGAGAGAGGAGGAAGCAGGCTCCCTGCTGAGCAGAGAGCCTGATGCGGGGCTTGATCCCAGGACTCTGAGATCATGACCCGAGCCGAATGCAGCGGCTTAACCCACTGAACTACCCAGGCGCACCCCACCCCCCATGGTTGACTTTTTGAGGTCCTGCCACACTGTTCTCCCCCACAGCGCACAAGGCTTCCCATTTCTCCCTGTCCTCCCCAACACTTGTTTTCCATTTGGAGATAATAGCCATCATAATGCGTGCCTTTTAAAAACAATTGTGGTAAATGATAGGTCCCCCAATAATGGGTCCGTGATCAAAGGAGCGAGACTGATACAAAGCAAAAGTCAAGCAAAACTTTATTTCGTGCCAAGCATTGAGAATCAAACCGACTGGTCGGGGCCGTCTCTTACAAAAAGGCGACCCCTCCCAGTCTCACAGATTAACTTTTATAGAGCAAAGGCCATGTGGTTGAGCCTGGCCACACACAGGTGGCCAATGAGATTGCAACACACAGAGAAAGCTGCACAGTCATGCTAGGTCACACACGGGTGGCCATTCAATTTCAATTTACCCTAGTAGCTATTTGAAGTAGCCTATCACCTTGGTCAGAATTGGTGCCCAAAAGGCGGGGCCCACACTCCTTGGTAGCAAGGGTGACAGTCTGGGTGCGCCCACCGATTGGCTGTCTCCACCTGGCCTGACCCACCCTTGTACCTGGGCTTTGCTACCTGGGGCTGGTTTCTTGGACTTGCTTTTAAGTTAAGCTCCTCTGGGAAGGGCAGGGTCAATCTAAGCTTACTGCCTAAACAACAAGATGGCTCCCTGTGCTAAGCAGGCCCTTACAGTAAAAGGGGCACCTGGGTGGCTCAGTTGGTTGGGAGACTGCCTTGGGCTCAGGTCATGATCCTGGAGTCCCTGGATCGAGTCCCGCATCTGGCTTCCTGCTTGACAGGGAGTCTGCTTCTCCCGCTGACCTTTCTCCACTTATCTTCTCTCTCAAATAAATAAGCAAAATCTTTTTAAAAATTATGGCAAGATACACATAATATTAAAATTACCATCCTAACTCTTTTAAAGTGTAGAATTCAGTGGCAATACAATGACCACTATCCAGTTCCAGAACTTTCTCATTACCTCAAATGGAAACGCCTTACCCATTAGTTAGTGGTCAGCCCTTCCCAAAGCCCTGGCAAGCATTAATCTACTTTCTGTTTCTGTGGAATGCCCTATTCTAGGCGTTTCATATAAATGGAATCATACGATATGAAAATCATGGCCTTTTGTGTCTGGTATCTTTTTTTTTTTTTTTTTTTAAGATTTTATTTATTTGACAGAGAGAGAGAGGAGCGGAGGGAGAGGTAGAAGCAGACTCCCCATTGAACAGGGAGCATGATGTGGGACTCAGTCCTGGGACTTGAGGATCATGACCCAAGCGGAATGCGGAAGCTTAACCGACTGAGCCACCCAGGTTCCCCTTGTGTCTGGTATCTTTAATGTGACACTATGCTTTCAAGTCTTATCTGTTTGTAGCATCATGTATCTGCGCTTCCATCCTTTTTATGGCTGACTAATATTCCACAGTTTAGATGTCTTCATAGCTCAGACTCCTATGTCAAAACACCATACACTGGTGGCCTGAACAACAGACCAACAACAAAAGAACATTCCACTCACAGCATTCTATTCCTGGTCCCTCCCCCAATCCATGTTCTCATCACATGCAAAATACATTTATTCCATCTCAAAAGCCCCCAAATTCCTAACTCATTCCACCATCAACTGCAGAGTCTCAAGTCCAAAGTCTCACACGGGGCCATCATCTTAATGAATTACAGATGAGATTTGTGGTATGTTCATCCTGAAGCAAAATTCCTCTCCAGCGATGAACCTGTAAAATCAGATGAGTTATGGGTTTCCAATACCTAGAGCAGTAGACAGGCATAGGATAGACATTTCTATTCCCTATGGGAGAAATCAGAAAAAAGAAAGGTGTGAGGAACCCCAGCCAAGTCCAAAACTTAGCAAGACAAATCCCAAGAGATATTAAGGCTCAAGAGTAATCCCCTTGGGTTAGATACTCTGACCTCGAGACCCCAACCCCAAGGCTCTGCTGAGTGGTCCCATGTCCTGAGGCTCTGGGCTGTTAGAACTGAGGCAACTGCCCCCATCCCGCCCCAAGAAGGGAGCTCTGATGACATCTGAATAACCTCCAGGGTCAGTCTTCTCTTTTCTTTGTTTCCTTTTTTTTTTCTCATTAAGTATGTTCTATGTCCAACATGAGACTTGAACTCATGACTCTGAGATCAACAGTCATGTGCTCTGTGGGCTGAGCCAGCCAGGCACCCCCAGGCACCCCATTCTTGCTCATAGCTGCATAGCAGTATGACCTGGTCCTGTAGGATCTCAGAACCCAACAGCCTTCCTTCCAGTGGTCCTGCCTCCTCTGTCCCGTTTAGTTCCAATGGGAAGTGCCTTTGCATGCATAATCCCTTCTCTATTCCCGACCTCTTCTGAGATGGTTGATTAGGTCCAGGCTTCACACCCACACTAATCTTGTCAAACAGCCAGTGAGCCACATCCTTGCTGTTTTCTTTTTGTTAAGCACTTTCTTGTCTGTTGCAATATGACAAGGTGAGACTTTTCCAAATCTTCAAGTTCTCATTCCTTCTTACCTAGCAATCCTTCTTCAACTCTTCTCCTTCCTCTTGTGTTTTACTCAAAGCCGTCAGGAGGAACCAAGCCACCCCTTCAAAACTTCATTGAGAAATCTCCACAACTAGATAGCCAACAATTCCATCACTCAGCGAGTTCTACCTTTGGCAAAACACTAGAAAGCGTGCACAATTCAGCCAAGTTCTTCCCACTGTATAACAAGGGTTGCCTTTTCTCCATTGCCCAAAAACATGTACCTCATTTCTGCCTGAGACCTCATCAGAATGGCCTTGGCCGCACACATTTCTACCAACGTTTTCCTCAGGAGAACATGGAGGCTTTCTCTCCAGCTCACCTCTTTCCCTCCTACGCTCTCACCAGAATCGCTGTGAGCGGTCAGTGTGGACTTCTAGCACCTCAAAACTTCCAGCATCTTTCCATTACAGCTTTAAAGCCATTCCTGCTTTTGTAGGTACTTCCTGCAACAGTACCCCACTCATCAGATTTATTTATTGAGAGAGAGCGAGCGAGCTGGTGCCAGAGAGCATGAGTAAGGGGCAGGGAGAGGGAGAAGCAGGCTTCTCTGCTGAGCAGGGTCGGGCTCAATCCCAGGACCCCGAGATCATGACCCGAGCCAAAGGCAGGAGCCCAACTGACTGAGCCATCCAGGTGCCCCAGGACCGATTTCTGTCTTAGCTCGGACTGCTATAACAAAGTACCATAGGATTTAAACCATAGACATTTATTTCTCACAGTTTGGGAGGCTGGGAAGTCCAAGATCAAGGTGGCAGATTGGGTGCCCGGTGAGAGCCTGCTTCCTGGCTTGTAGACAGCAGTCTCTTTTGCATTTTATTGTTTGTGAGGTTCTTTCTGACACAAAATATATGGAGTGTTTTCCCACACCAACAACCCATTCTCAGATTCTCTGACATTCACTAGGTGTGCATAAAATGTTCAACTCAATTCTGATATTATCGACCTGGAGCGGGCATCAGACTCCGCAGGTTAAAGGGCTCAGTCCTGTGGGACGGCCTCAACTTCCCATGCCAGCTGCAAATGGGGTGCCCTGGCTGCCTACACGTTACCCAGCTGACTACAGATTTGGAGGGTCCCACGACAGCTGCCTGGAATGGCTCAAGAACTCAGAAAGCACTCTACTGACTATTACTGGTTTGTTAGAAATGCTAGAGCAGCCGAGTGGAAGAGATACTTAGGGCTGGGTACTAGGGGTGGTGGGCTGGCATGCAATTTCCATGTCCTCTCCTGGTGTATTACCCTCACAAGACTTTTTTTTTTTTTTTAAGATTTTATTTATTTATGTGACGAGAGAGAGAAGGGTCACAAGTAGGCAGAGAGGCCGGCGGGGGTGGGATGGGGGAAGCAGGCTCCCTGCTGAGCAGAGAGCCCGGTGCGGGTCTGGATCCCAGGATCCTGAGACCATGATCCGAGCGGAAGGCAGAGGCTTAACCCACTGAGCCACCCAGGCGCCCCCCTTCCCAACACTTTTATGTGTTCACTGGAAGTTCTCCCGAAACTCGAGTTTTTACAGACCTCCAACTCCAGTCCCCCACCTTCTCCTGGAGATCAATGGGTAGAACAGAGGGCTTCCAGCCTCTAGTAAAGTGGGTGCTGCCCCTGCTCTGAGGCTATCTCTGGGACTCACCCCAAGTCACTTCTTTAGCATAAACTTAGATGGGCTCAAAAGGGGCCCCGTAGGAATGATGATAGACACTCCTATCATTCAGGAAATTCCAAGGGCTTAGGAACGCTGTGCCAGGAACCAGGGGCAGAGACTAAATATATTTTTTTTATATCCCACAGCTCTAATCTCAGCTCAGAAAGGCATTTTGGAATGGAGACTGGAAAACTATAGGGACTCCATGAAAAACTGTTTTTCTCCCCACTCATTTTCCTGCTTCTCTTCTTGCCAGGACTTCCACGCCCACCTTACACTGCCTTGGAGCACAGATAATGTGCACCCTCCTTGCAAAGGACTAGGATTTCACAATATCTCCCAGCACAGTGGATAACATCCAAGGTGTGACCAGGCAGCATCAGCGGAGCATTTTCCAGACCATGGACTCACCAAGACTTAAGTGACTTACGGAAAACACCGAAAACTGGTCTTTTTTCCTGGATGCCCGAGGAGACACGTCACCAGACCACAATCCTCAATAAAAACCCTGGATCCCAAGCAAAGACAAGACCTTCTTCTTTTTCTTTCTGGTCTTCCAGATGCTCTGTCCATATCTACACACTCTCTATATCATTCATAAACTCTGCTCTCACTTCCTCTCGTTCAATTTCTATTCCGTGTGAAGCCAGGGACCCTTTTGGCTGGACCAGCCAGATCCCCCTCTGGGTCCTCAGACCCAGCCAGCCTGCATCAGAACTAGCCAGTGAAACAAGTGAGAAAACGTAATATGTGAAGGATCTCCTAGTCATCTTAAAATGCAAGAGGCTGGGGCACCTGGGTGGGCTCAGTCGGGTGTCTGCCTTCAGCTCAGGTCGTGGTCCCAGAGTCCTAGGATCGGGCCCCACACTGGGCTCCCTGGTCAGCGGGGAGTCTGCTTCTGCCTCTGCTCCTCCCCGTGTTGTGCTCTCTCACTTGGTCGTTCTCTCAAGTAAACAGATAAAATCTTCAAAAAAAAAAAAAAAAATGCGAGAGGCTACCTTCATGGCGTTTTACTGTTGTTGACTATTGGAAGCATTTTGTCCCAACTGCTTAGACTGAATTCCATGCAGCAGACATTCAAAGAGACTCAGAATGTTTAGAGAACATGAAACAAAAGCCAGGAAAAATGAATGACAAATTCAATAGAAATTATTCTCCCATTAAGAAGTGAATTATAACCAGAAAAAATATTTTAAGTCATACCAAAAGCAGCGACTCATTACGAGAATTCGTGTTGAATAAGTGCAATGAATAGGTTCTGGTGTTGTCTGATGACCCAATGAATGGCAAGGGACGAATGAAAAGATTTTAATTTTTTGTTCATTTGCATAAAATATGCCAATGAGTTCATAGGAACCATAACAGATCGCCAGGGCGGCAAAACCAAACAGCCTGATGCCGGTCGTCAATTCAGAGCTTTACTGCTAAGCACAGGGTAAAAAAAACTTGAAATGCCCTGAAATCTTAGTTCATCTCTGAAGCTTCATAGAGCGTTCCACAAATTTCAAACAGTCCTAAAAATAGATGTCTTTACCAATAATGAAGGGCTATTTATTTATTTATTTATTTATTTTCATTTATTTTAAAAAGATATTTGGGACACCTGGGTGGCTCAGTTGGTTGAGCAGCTGCCTTCGGCTCGGGTCATGATCCCGGGGTCCTGGGATCGAGTCCCGCATCGGGCTCCTTGCTCGGCGGGGAGCCTGCTTCTCCCTCTGCCTCTGTCTGCCTCTCTGTCTGCCTGTGCTCGCTCGCTCTCTCTCCCTCTGTCTCTGACAAATATATTTTAAAAAAATTATAAAAAGATATTTGTTTTGAGAGACAGAGCATGAACAGGGGGAGGGGGAGAGAGAGAGGGTGAAGCAGGCTCCCCACTGAGCAGGGATTCCCGATATGGCACTCGATCCCAGGATCCCAGGACCCCGAGATCATGACCTGAGCCTAAGGCAGTTGCTTAACCCACTGAGCCACTCAGGTGCCCCATTTTTTGTTTTTTTAAGTAATCTCTACACCCAATGTGGGGATTGAACTTACCACCCTGAGATCAAGAGTCACACACTGTACCGACTGAGCCAGCCAAGCGCCCCACCAATAGTGAGTTTTGAAGCTAAAAGATGCTTTCTGGAAACTATCAGTAATAACAAGTAAGTTTTGCTCAACCATGCTAGCAGAAAGATTAATTTTTGAACCTAAAAATTATCTTATGAAATTGTCATATGGAGAGGCAAAACTGCAGAAAGAATTATTATAGAGGCAGACAAACCATAAAAGACCCAATCTCAAAAACAGACTGAGTGTTGCTGGGGGTTGGGGGGGGTGGGTGTCGGGAGAGGGTGGTGGGGATATGGACACTGGGGAGTGTATGTGCTATGGTGAGTGCTGTGAAATGTGTAAACCTGGCAATTCACAGACCTGTACCCCTGAGGATAAAAATACAGTATATGTTTATTTAAAAATTTAAAAATTAACTTAAAAATTTAAAAAAAGAATTATTATAGAGGCAGTTATGGGACATCTGGATGACTCGGTCGTTAAAGTGTCTCCCTCTGCCACTCCCTCTGCTTGTGTTCCCTCTCTCACTGTGTCTCTGTCAAATAAACAAATAAAATCTTAAAAAAAAATTATTATAGGGGCGCCTGGGTGGCTCAGTGGGTTAAAGTCTCTGCCTTCGGCTCAGGTCATGATCTCAGGGTCCTGGGATCGAGCCCCACATCAGGCTCTCTGCTCAGCAGGGAGTCTTTTTCCCCAGCTCTCCCTCTGCCTGCCTCTCTGCCTATTTGCTCTCTCTGTCTGTCAAATAAATAAATAAAATCTTTTAAAAAAATTATTATAGAGGCAGTTAATACAATTGTCCTTCTGAATTTTTAAGTTTATTTTTTCATTCTAAATATTCATATTTGAAACTAATTTTGTGCTCATTTTTAAAAGATTTTATTTATATACATATGTGTGTGTGTGTGTGTGTATTTTATTTGACAGAGAGAGAGCACAAGTAGGCAGAGAGGCAGGCAGAGAGAGAAGGAGAAGCAAGATCCCTGATGAGTAGACAGCCCGATGTGGGGCTTGATCCCAGGACCCTGGAATCATGACCCGAGCCAAAGGCATATCCTTAACCAACAGAGCTACCCAGGCACCCCTTGTATTCATTTTCTTAAAGGAAACTGCTACTCCCAATTCATGCCTTAGGTGCTACAAAACCCAGGTCCATCCCTGTACTGGTACCATTTAAAATAGCATCTTACTAACACTATTTGTTTAGCAACTTATTTTTCAGGCAAAGCTGTCTAGAAACCACTGAGGCGGATGATGGGACTTTCTTTTGGTAGGAAGGTATGTACTCGGTTCTGCTGAAGTTAACTCTACCCGAGCTCCAGACATGAAATCTGTGACATGTGACCAAGACTAAGTCCCATGGTGCTTCTTGTTGTTGTCACACGTGGTCCAAGGTGATCTAATCTGAGTGGATTTTAGGATTCCAGCTGGGAATGATGGGAAAAGATGATGGCTTTTCCTTGCAGGGCTTGAGTTTGTCCCGGCCTGGGGGCCATTTGAACACCCTGAAGGAAGCCAGCCAGGAGAAGCAACGGATATGGCGGAAAGCAGGAAGACGGAACCAAGGAGAAACTTCGATCCACTGTTCAGCTTCCAGAGCAAACACAACCTGAAAGTCTACTTCTGGACTCGAGTTCCGTAAATCAGTAAGAGTCACTTATTGTTGAAGGCAGTTAGAGGTATGCTTTCTTTTCTTTTTAAGATTGTATTTATTTAGATACAGTCTAAATAAATTTAGAGATTTATTTAGAGAAAGAGAGAGACAGAGAAGTGTGCACACAGGAGCCAGGGGAAGAGCAGAATGGGAGGGAGAGGAAGCATCTCAAACAGACTCTGTGCTGAGGACGGAGCCCAACCGGGGCTCCAGCCCACACTCTTGAGATCATGACCTGAGCCAAAACCAACAGTCAGATGCTCAACTGACTGAGCCACCCAGGTGCCCCATAGGTGTGCATTCCTTTTCCTTGCACAGAAGGTGTCCTAAAAATGAAACACAGTGTGGTTGCAGAGAAGCACTTGGAAATTCCTAAGCATTATTGAATATAAATGGTGAGAAATAGGCAGGAACTGATTCTTGTTTTTCCCAGCCTCTTTGTCTTAGTTTATATGGCCCAGATATTGATAGGGGTAATGATCATGATAAAAATACAGATATGTTCTCAATACTGGAACATGGGGAGGAGTGCAAATACGACCAAACAAAATCCTTCAGGCCAGAGTTTCCACTCTGCATGTCATCCTTTGTTTGTTGGACTGGTAGATACCTGGGAGTTGGTCCATATTCTTTTTTTTTTTTTTTAAGATTTTATTCATTCATTTATTTATTTATTTGACAGACAGAGATCACAAGTAGGCAGAGAGACAGGCAGAGAGAGAGGAGGAAGCAGGCTCTCTGCTGAACAGAGAGCCCGATGCAGGACTCGATCCCAGGACCCTGGGACCATGACCTGAGCGGAAGGCAGAGGCTTAACCCACTGAGCCATCCAGGCACTCCAATTGGTCCATATTCTTCGCACATTTTTGCTTATCTAAACTATTTCATAAGTAACCAGAAAATATTTTGGTTTAAACAATCATGTTTGGCCAATGGGAGGAGACTCAACATCCTGTGAAGTGTTCATGGGAAGTGTTAACCCTGTTTTACAGATGAGGGACACTGAGTCACAAAAAGGGTAAGTGGTTTCTTAGGAGGGTCACGAAGTGGGTTAGTGACAGAGCTGAGAGCAGAATCATAGGCTTTAACTTCTGTACTAATCATGTCTGGGATTGGCTTAATGTTCTCATCATGGCAGTCGGTATTAATGTCCTGTGCTGTAGATGATCAGATCTTTCCACTGTAGATAGTAGGAATCTGCAAGATTGGATAAAAGTCAGGCATGACTTACATTCAGAAGTGAGCATCTCAGCTACGTACACATATCTTTGGTAGTGAAGGATGGGTCTAAGTGGGGAAGGGTATGGTGTATAAAGAAAGGCTAAAAAGTTGAAAAAGTAGGCAATGACAATAAAACACTTCCTTAATGGGTGCTTACGATGGGTCTAGCAGTTTTCAAGGAACTTTACAGAGATCAACTCATTTAATTTTCACAATATATGAAATAGTTACTATTCTTACTCTCATCTTATAGATAAACAATTGAGACCTTGGGTATTGCGATTTATAAGAAATATATATCCGGTCACTCAGATGACCAAAATAGATTTATTATATATATTTTGTCTTCATTCACAGTTCTGATGCATAGCTCCCAAACCCTTAGAACTTCCTAAGTGTTGAGTGTGATGAATGTGTCTTTTGTAGCATTAATGAAGGTGATGTTTGGATCTCACATAAGGTGGGGGGCTGGTTACCAGGGTGACCAACCAAGTGATAGGAGGGTTGGAAATTTCAGTCCTGCGTCCCAACCTCCAAGGAGGGAAGAGAGACTGGAGGTTGAATCGGTCAATTAGTCAATCCCGACTTTGCAATGAAGCCTCCATAAAAACCCCAAAGGACTGGGTTTGGAGAGCTCCTGGGTTGGTGAACACATGGAGAGTAGAAAGAAGGGTGCTTCTGGAGGGGGCATGGAAGCTCTGTGCCCTTTCCCCAGATGTCACCCTGTGCGTCTCTTTGTCTGGCTGTTGATTCGTATCCTTTAATAAACTGGTAAACATGTTTCCCTGAGTTCTGTGAGCTGCTCTGGTAAATTAAAAGAATCCGAGGAAGGGATCGTTAGAATGTCCTATCTGTAGCCGGTTGAGTCAGAGGCACAGGCAACAGCCTGGGGCTCACATCTGGCATCTGAAGAGTTGGGGCAAGGGTGTGGGGTGGGTTGGGGGGAGTCTTGAAGGACTGAGCCCTTAACCTGTGGAATCAGATGCTTTCTCTGGCGAATGGTGTCAGAATGGACTTGAGTTGTCAGACACCCTACTGGTGTCTGAGAGTTCCTTGGGTTGTGTGCATGGGAACACTCCTCTTACCTCAGAATTGAGTCCAGGACCCAAAAAAGGACACAGATTTTCTTACATTAAGTAACTTGTCCAAGGTCCCAGTTAGTAAAATGGGGAAGTCAGTTTGAAATCAGGTAATCCGGCTCTGGAGTATGCATTTATAGTCCTTTGCTGAACATATCTTCCATGTCATGAATCATTTCATCTTGGGTCAACCCTGGTGCTTCATAAAATGTTGCATCTTTGTTCCTCATAGATGTTTCTCTTCTGCTATTTGGGCCACCAGAACACCAGAAAACCATTTCTTTTTTTTTTTTTTTTTTTTTTTTTAGATTTTATTTATTTATTTGATAGACAGAGATCACAAGCAGGCAGAGAGGCAGGCAGAGAGTCAGGCAGAGAGAGAGGAGGAAGCAGGCTCCCTGCTGAGCAGAGAGCCTGATGCGGGGCTCGATCCCAGGACCCTGGGACCATCACCTGAGCCGAAAGCAGAGGCTTTAACTCACTGAGCCACCCAGGCGCCCCCAGAAAACCATTTCTATGGAGGAAACTTTTCTCTTTCTCTCTTTCCTTCTTTCTTTCTTTATTTCTTTCGTAGGTTCCATGCCCAACGTGGGGCTTGAACTCACCACTGTGACATCAAGAGTTGCATGCTCTACCGACTGACCCAGCCGGGTGCCCTGAGAAAACTTTTCAATTATTAATTTCTTCTTTCCTTCAGTAAAGCCTGTGTCTACTATGTGCTCAGGTGTGCTGTTTGGAGCCTAGGGACACTGAACGTTTCTAGGGAGTTATGCTTTGCCAATTCCAAAGCTCCCTGCCTATGGCAATCTCATTCCCTATTCCAGGTCACTGCTCCCACATTCAGAGGTGGTGGTTCTGACTGTAGAAGTGATGTAAGGAAAGAACTTGACAACAAGGAAGCCGAAAGCACAACTCCCCATCTTTGGATACTGTGAGTTCCACGTTCTTTCTCGAGGCTTCACGTGGTAGCTTCACCCCATCATCTCCCAGAGTAGGGCCTGACAGACGTACCAGAATCTGGTTGGTTGGTTGAAGATTTATTTATTTTTTTTTGAGAAAGAGAGTGTGTGTGATGATAAGTGCGGGGGAAGAGCAGAGGGAGGGACAGAATCCACAAGCAGATTCCCCACTGAGCGTGTGTCCTCATCAGGGCTCCATCTCATGACCCTGAGAGCATGACCTGAGCCAAAACCAAGAGTGGGCTGCTTAACTGACTGAACCCTCACCACACCCCCAGATTCTGGTTTTGATCTGCCAACCACACAGGTCAAATCAATAACATGATTAAAGTTACTGTTATAGAGGTCCCTTATCCCTCAGTAAGGTTGAAGTTATAAAAAAAACAAAACAAAACAAAACAAAAACCCATCCCCCAAAATAGCCCTGGTTCAGAAATGTACAAGTTCAGTGCTTCTGCTGTTCATAAAGAAACTTCACAGACTTTGACCCTGTCTAGGTCTCTCGTGTTTTGGCTCCGAAAAGCACTGATGAAAGATCTTCCTACAAAATCACTACCAGATGTTGGCCCCTTCAGAAAACTAGCTGGATAGGCTCATCTTTAGCAAAGGAATGTCTCCATTATCTATCCCTTCCGAATGCACTTAAAAGAAAAACAAACAAACAAGCAAAAATTAAAGACAAAAGAAAGAGAAGAAGATGGGTAGAAGGAGGAAAAACAACATTTAATTTTGCTGGTAATAAAAATGTAATTTCTTGGAATGTGACTCTTGTGTTTCTGAACATTTTAACAGCCTTATTGAATTATAATTTACATACCATAAAATCCACCCATTATAATTTGATAATTCTTAGTAAATTTATACAGATGTGCAACCATCCCCACATACCCTGACATTCCAGAGAACGTCCATCATTCCAGAAAGTTCCTTCCAGCTTGTTTGCCAACTATTTTTATTTTATAACCTCTTTGTTTGGAGTCTCAGACAGTGAACTCAGTGAATATACTTATAATGGATGCTTTTTATATTCATTTTGTTTCTGCCCAGGGCAAGAATTCCTACTTTATTTCCCCTGAGATCTGTTGTAGGATACTATTTCCCCTAATTTTCTTACCCTCCCTTCCTTTGAAAGGTTCTTAGTTCTCCACAGATGACAGCTTTACTTGCAGTATTTACTCTGTGTGCTCATTAGCATTTCATTATATCTTTGGGGTCCAACATTTTGGGCCCTTTGCAGAATAGTCTTCTAATCGGTAACAACAAACCAGCTTTTGGTTGTGTGTTTAAAGAACAGATACATTCCTAGTCGTGCTATGAAAATGTTTTCTGCAAATATAAGAATCACCAGTCATGAAACCACAGGATAACCCTTTTTTTTCCCCCATGAGGACATGTACATTTATCTTACCACTTTAAAAAGTCCTTTAATATTGAGAATAGCACGGCAGAGTGGGTGTTGGCAGCCCCTAGAACAAGGAGTGCTGACAGAGGGCATGGAGCCCCAAGCCTTAGACTGAGCCCTCCCTCTTGTTATTCCTGAACCTGGTGAGTGGACATTGTGGTTGCCTCCCTAATATCCATTTTGTCCTTTTCCCATGATATCGCAGCCACAGGCTTAGAATGGGATTGGCCACCTAGGTCTGAGAGAGGGCCGCGCTTGGTTTGATTGTGGTTGCCATTTTCCATGTCCCTAGTGATTGGTTCAGGGTTGGGTAACGGGAGCACAGTTGACCCATTCAGAATGAAAGATGTTTATTTATTGATGGTAGGAAGAAATTTCATTCTCCCTCTACGCCCCATTCCCTGCTTTCCGCTCTTTCTTCAAGACAGGTGGGTCAATAAAGTCCTTTGGTATCTAACGTGGTTTGGTTTGGACTTGCTACTTGCATTGTAAGGAGTCCTTGTGGACCTGCCTTACAATAAATAACATTGTAAGTATTAGCATCCAAATTTCACAGATTAAAACACTGAAGATTGGTGAAACTTAATTTGCCTAAAATTTGCTTTAAAAATTGACGTGATTCGGGCGCCTGGGTGGCTCAGTGGGTTAAGCCACCGCCTTCGGCTCAGGTCATGATCTCAGAGTCCTGGGATCAAGGCCCGCATCGGGCTCTCTGCTCAGCGGAGAGCCTGCTTCCCTCTCTCTCTCTCTGCCTGCCTCTCCATCTACTTGTGATTTCTCTCTGTCAAATAAATAAATAAAATCTTTAAAAAAAAAAAATTGACGTGATTCTAGAGCCCACGTTATTTATCACTGTGCTTTAGTAGTTCTCCCGACCTGTTTAAGTGCTGCTGTTCTCTGCACATTGAATGATGGTGGATACCATCCCCAGATTGAACAAACAAGATATATCTATTTAATATATTAAATATGTAACTTGGAGTGCAAGTACATGAACATAAATAAACTAAGAAACTTCCTATCCAAGCACATGAATATTAAAAAAACTAAGAAATACATGAGAAATTGCCAGGAAAAAAAATCATTCCATTATAATGAAGAGACTGTTGTTTTCAAGTCAAGAAAAAAGGGATGCATATGCTCAGGTGTGCCAGGATACAAAACCAAAAATATTCATAGCAACATTGTTTATAATTGCCAAAATCTGGAAATGATAAAACGGCTCTTTTCCACTCTGGCTGCCTAAGGATAGATAGCCTGCCATCACGAATGATGCAGTCGATGTCCAGATGGAAGTTCATGACCAACCACTATTTCAGTAGAAACAATCCGTCATCGACATCCCTCATCCTGCAAAAGTGACAGTACCTAAAAGAGAAATTCAGGGGAAGCCAGCCAAAATGTACAAGACCAGATGTCATCTTTGTATTGGGACTCAGCACCCATTTTGGTGAGTTGCAGGGACAGCTGGCTTCAGCATGATTTACAATTTCTTGGACTAGGTGAAACAGTAACATGAACCTAACCCTGATTTGTAAGACTTGGGCTGCATGAGAAGGAAAAGATATCAAGAAAACTGTGAATTTTTACGCTAAAACAGAAGGAAGAAAGTCAAGGGCACTGCAAAGGCCAGTGTTGGTGCTTGCAACAAGCAGGAACAATTCTGCAATGACTGTGTCGTGTTTCACAGAGCAGATTAACAAGCTGAGTAAATGTAAAAAGGGTGAATAAGTGAATAAGTTGTGGCGTACTATTCGTGCAATGGACTACTTAATAGCAATAAACGTGAATGGACTATGCAGGCCAAATAAAATAACATGGATGGATTTTATAATGTTGAACAACAAAGAGATTATAGAAAAGTACTATAGTATAATTTCATTTATAGACACTTCAAAAATGGGCAAAACATATAGTTTATTGTTTGGGGATGCACACATCAATGGTAAAATTATGAAGAAAAGCAAGAAAATAATCACTGTGGAAGTTAGGATGGTGACCCTCTAGACTCAAGGGACACGGTTGTGAAGGTGAGTGGATGACTGTGGTCTGGCAATGTTATTTCTTTGATCAAGGTGGTGAATACACAGGTTTTACTTTATGATAACTTTTGTGCCATATCTGTATGTGTTTTGTATTTCACTAGGAAAGGTTTTTTTCAAAGCAAGAAAAGATATCCTTAGAGAAACAGGCAAGAAATAGGCAAGAGTGCCTCTGTGAGGGGCACCTGGGTGGCTCAGTCAGTTATTTAAGCATCTGCTTTTGGCTCAGGTCATGATCTCAGTGTCCCAGGATTGAGCCCCTGCTCAGCTGGGAGCCTGCTTCTCCCTCTTCTCCCCACATGTGCTCTCTCTCTCTCTCTCAAATAAATAAAGTATTTTTTAAAATCTTCCTGTGATTATTTGCTCTGCTATTTTACTGTTGGTATAATTTTTCCAAAACAAAGACATATCTCTGTGATGAAGTCCAGTTGAACAGACACATACTAGAATATCATTTGGAAACACGTTTCTCAGAATAGTGCAGACTAGAACTGCATTCTGGAACCTCATTTTAAATATGTTGTCAATGTCAGCTGTACTTAAATTTTAAAAAAAAGGAAAAAAACATGTCAGCTAGAGATAAAAGAAAACAGGTACTAAATATAGCAATGGTTAGCGATGTTCAAATAACATAGGTTAATTTTTAAGTTTTTTTAATGGCTCTTCATACATATATAAAACATTGATAAAACTTGGGATTTTTTTATTGGGGGGGAGGGGCAGAAGGAGAGGGTTAAAATCTCAAGGAGACTCTGTGCTGAGCGTGGAGCCTGATGTGGACCCCAGTCTCACAACCCTGAGATCATGACCTGAGCTGAAACCAAGACTCGGATGCTTAACCAACTGAGACACTCAGGCACCCCAAGAGAGAGATAATTTTTTTTTTTAAGATTTTTATTTATTTATTTGTTTGACAGACAGAGAGAGATCACAAGTAGGCAGAGAGGCAGGCAGAGAGAGAGGGGGAAGCAGACTCCCTGCTGAGCAGAGAGCCCAACTCAGGGCTCAATCCCAGGACCCTGGGATCATGACCTGAGCCGAAGGCAGAGGCTTTAACCGACTGAGTCACCGAGGCTCCCAGAGAGAGAGAATCTTAAGCTGGCTTTACACCCAGCATGGAGCCCGACATAGGGCTCAATCTCACAACCCTGAGATCATGACCCAAACCCAAATCAAGAATTAGATGCTCAACCAACTGAGCCACCCAGGTGCTCCAAAACTTGTGATTTCTATGTGGTTGCATAAAATAGAAGTGTACCTTAGGTTTTGGAGTTTACATGATTGACTCACTGTCTTCTAAACAGTTGTATCACCTCTCCAGTTCTTTTTTTTTTTTCCAGTTATTCTCACACACACACACACACACACACACACACACATACACACTATGCTGAAAGCTGGGGGTGCCAGGAATATGCTTTTTGTCCTTTTGCTCCCATCCAACTTATAACCTTCTAAATGAAACAAGTTATATTTTTTGGGTAGTTTTCTAAATTCAGTGTACAACTTCTTCCTGCCTCTCTTGGATCTGCTGTGACATAGTCAAGTCACATTTGAAGCTCCTGGAAATATTAAGAGAGGAGGGGAAAGAGGCACAATTAGTATTTTTGTTTGTTTGTGATAATAGGTACCTCTCTTCTTTCTCCAGACCCCTCGAATCTGATGTAATGGATTTACTTCCACGTGAGGGGGTGACCTTCCTCTGTGTCCCTTTCTTATGCTAGCTGACACATCTATCAATCTTTTTTAAGTGAAAAGAGAGAGAAAGGTAGGTGACCCATGAAAATATAGCAAGAGGTAGAGTTTCCTTCAGATAACATTTTTCTTTTCAGTTAATAAGGAAATAAAGATAACAAGTTGGTGAGTGGGTTCACCTGATTAAAAACATCCAATCTTATTTTTATTAAATTGCAACTACTCATGGGCGCCTGGGTGGCTCAGTTGGTTGGACGACTGCCTTCGGCTCAGGTCATGATCGAGTCCCACATCGGGCTCCCAGCTCCATGGGGAGTCTGCTTCTCCCTCTGACCTTCTCCTCGCTCATGTTCTCTCTCACTGTCTCTCTCTCAAATAAATAAATAAAATCTTTAAAAAAAAAATTGCAACTACTCATTAGGTTTTAAAAAATCAACAAAACTCTTTTAATATTAAATTTTAAATATAATATTAATGGGAAGATGCTATCAAAAAGAGGTGGAATCAGTCCATTTGGCTGTAAAATGAAAGTAGGGGTGGGGGGAGCATCTGCCTTCAGCTCAAGTCATGAACCCATGGTCCAGGGATCAAGCCCCACATTGGGCTCTCTGCTCAGCGGGGAGCCTGCTTTCTCCTTTTCCCCTGCTCCTTCCCCAGTTCGTGTTCTCTCTCTCTCGTCCTCTCTCTCTCTCAAATACATAAAATCTTTTAAAAAATGAATCATCATGTTTTAGAATGTGGGTACATACCAATACAAGTTGAGATCATTGTAAGGAGGGCTGATGGGTAGGTTTCCTTCAGAATCCCAGCCTGCTTCAGTGAGTCAGAGCTCCATCCTCCAAACCAGAAGGAATAATCTCTTTTTTCTTTTGGACTTTTAGTGCTTCCCTTAAATGTCTTTTATGGCACTTACCACGTTCTAGAGTGTGTTACGGTTCTGTATGTATTTTCTCTGACTCCCTGACTGTAAGTATCTAACGGGCCGGGTAAGACCCGGGGTAACCTGATTCTCCAGTCTGTCTTTGTGTCTGGCACAATGCTTTGCCCAGTTAGTGGCTACTGGACGGGAGAATAGATGAGAGACCGAGTCAGTGGCGTTTTCCCCCCTGGCTTTGGCGACCACGTCTGCTGAGTGTATCTAACAATCCCAGACAAGAGGCATGGCTGTGTAATCCCATGGAGATCAAATCCTGAGCCAAGTAAGAGGAATTCTGAATCCGAAGCCCAAGTGAGAGTCAGAATAGACAGATTTCGAATAGTTAACTTTTAGAGGCATTCAGCCAATCATAGGCACTCCCTGTGATCATAGCCAGAAAGGACAGAGAGCTGCCAACGAACAGGAAGGAAAAAAGTCACGCTGCAGCATTTTATGCAAGAAGAAAGTTAGACACCCAGAAAATTGCTAACATCAAGTCAGCAGCAATAGCAAACAAGATCTAGTACTTAAAGGCTTTGTATAAAAAAAAAAATTGCTACTATTTTCCTTTTAAGAGGAAATAGCCTTTTCCAATTTATAAGATAAGGATATGCTTCTTCGGAGGTAAAGAATTCAAAGACAACAGTAGTGCACAGAATCTAGCAGTGCTCCGTTTTCTCTTTACTTTTTCCTAAATCTTCATATTTTTACCCTCTCTACTAATAATTCTTGATAACATACAAGAGATGTTATTATTTCTCCCAATCTTAAAAACAAAATACCTTTACCCACTTCCTTCTAATGTCTCATGTTTTTGTTTTGTTTGCCCAAATCTTCTTGAGAGAGTTGTCTATCCTTGTTGTTGTTATTATTATTATATTATTATTATTTTTAGGTAGGCTCTACACCCAACATGGGGCTTGAACTCACAACCCTGAGATCAAGAGTCACATGTTCTACCATCTAACCCAGACAGGTGCCCCCCATCACATTCTTTCTTTCTTTTTTTATTTTTAAAATTTTACTTAAATTCAATTAATCAACATACAGCATATTATTAGCTTCAGAGGCAATGTTTAATGATTCATCAGCTGCATATAATACTGAGTTCTCATTACATCATGTGCCCTCCTTAAGGCCCATCACCCAGTTAACTCACGCCCCCCTCCCCGCCAGCAACCTATAGATAAGAGTCTCTTGTGTTTGCCTCCCTCTCTGATTTTGTCTTATTTTATTTTCCCTCCCTTCCCCGACGATCCTCTGTTTTGTTTCTTAAATTCCACATACGAGTGAAATAATATGATAATTCTTTCTCTGACTGACTTATTTGCTTAGCGTTAATAATACCCTCTAGTTGGGACAGCTGGGTGGCTCAGTCAGCTAAGAATTTTGCCTTTAGCTCAGGTCATGATCCCAGGGTTCTGGGATCCAGGCCTGTATTGGGCTCCTTGCTCAGCAGAAAGCCTGGCTCGATCCTAGGACACTGGGATCGTGACCTGAGCCGAAGGCAGCTGCTCAACCAACTGAGCCACCCAGGTGTCCCAGAGTAGCTCTTTAAAAAAAAAAACAAAACTTTTTGACGTATTTTTCATACTGTTTTCCAGAGTGGCTGTACCAGCTTGCATTTCCATCAGCAATGTAAGAGGGTTCTCCTTTCTCCGAATCTTCACCAACATTTGTTGTTTCCTGACTTGTTAATTTTAGCCATTCTGACTAGTATGAGGTCTTATATCACTTGGTTTGATCTGTATTTCCCTGATGCCGAGTGATGTGAAGCACATTTTCATATGTCTGTTGACCATCTGGATGTCTTCTTTGGAGAAATGTCTGTTCATGTCTTTTGCCCATTTCTTGACTGGATTATTTGTTTTTTGGGTATTGAGTTTGATAAGTTCTTTGTAGATCTTGGATACTAACCCTTTATCTGAGAAGACATTTGCAAATATATTCTCCCATTCTGTCAGTTGTCTTTTGGTTTTGTTGACTGTTTCTTTTGCTGTGCAAAAGCTTTTTGATCTTGATGAAGTCCCAATAGTTCATTTTTGCTTTTGTTTCTCTTGCCTCTGGCGACATGTCTAACAAAAAGTTGTTGCCACACAGGTCACAGAGCTTGCTGTCTGTGTTCTCCCCTAGGATTTTGATGGAGTCCTGTCTTACATTTAGGTCTTTCATCCATTTCTTTTTTTTTTAATTTTTAATTTTTTTTTATTGATGTGTAATGTATTATTAGCCCCAGGGGTACAGGTCTGTGAATTGCCAAATTTACACACTTCACAGCACTCACCATAGCACATACCCTTCCCAATTTCCATAACCCAACCACCCTCCTCCTACCCCCCACCCCTGCTCACCCTCAGTTTGTTTTGTGAGATTAAGAGTCTCTTATGATTTGTCTCCCTCCCGATCCCATCTTGTTTCATTTATTCCTTTTCTACCCCCCAAACCCCCCACGTTGCCTCTCAACTTCTTCATATCATGGAGATCATATGATAACTGTCTTTCTCTGATTGACTTATTTCGCTCAGCATAATACCTTCTAGTTCCATCCACGTTGTCACAAATGGCAAGATTTCATTTCTTTTGATGGCTGCGTAGTATTCCATTTATGTGTATACCACATCTTCTTTATTCATTCTTCTGTTGATGGACATCTAGGTTCTTTCCATAGTTTGGCTATTGTGGACATTGCTGCTGTAAACATTCGGGTGCACGTGCCCCTTCGGATTGCTACGTTTGTATCTTTAGGGTAAATATGCAGTAGTGCGATTGCTGGGTCGTAGGGTAGCTCTATTTTCAACTTTTCGAGGAACATTTGGGTCTTTCACCTATTTCAAGTTTATTTTTGTGTGTGGTGTAAGGAAATGGTCCAGTTTCATTTTTCTGCATGTGGCTGTCCAATTTTCTCAACACCATTTGTTGAAGAGACTGTCTTTTTTTTTTTTTTTTTTAAGATTTTTATTTATTTATTTGAC
>NC_081570.1:6837938-6882174 GCF_022355385.1 Mustela nigripes
TTGTGTGGTGTAAGGAAATGGTCCAGTTTCATTTTTCTGCATGTGGCTGTCCAATTTTCTCAACACCATTTGTTGAAGAGACTGTCTTTTTTTTTTTTTTTTTTAAGATTTTTATTTATTTATTTGACAGAGAGAGGTCACAAGTAGGCAGAGAGGCAGGCAGAGAGAGAGGAAGGGAAGCAGGCCCCTGCCGAGCAGAGAGCCCGATGCGGGACTCGATCCCAGGACCCTGAGATCACCACCCGAGCCGAAGGCAGCGGCTCAACCCACTGAGCCACCCAGGCGCCCCGAGACTGTCTTTTTTCCATTGGACATTTTTTCCTGCTTTATTGAAGATTAGTCGACCATAGAGTAGAGGGTCCATTTCTGGGCTCTCTATTCTGTTCCACTGATCTATGTGCCTATTTTTGTGCCAGTACCACACTGTCTTGATGATCACAGCTTTGTAATAGAGCTTGAAAAGTCTGGAATTGTGATGCCTCCAGCTTTGGTTTTCTTTTTCAGCTTTCCTCTGGCTATAAGAGTTTTTCTGGTTCCATACAAATTTTAGGATTGTTTGTTCCAGCTCTGTGAAAAATGTTGATGCATTTTGATAGGGATTGCACTGATGTGTAGATTGCTCTAGGTAGCATAGACATTTAAACAATATTTGTTCCTCCAATCCATGAGCATGGAATGTCTCTCCAATTCTTTGTGTTTTCCTCAATGTCTTTCATACGTGTTCCATAGTTTTCAGAGTACAGATCCTTTACTTCTTTCGTTAGGTTTATTCCTAGGTATCTTATGGTTTCTGGGGCAATTGCAAATGGGATCAATTCCAATTTTCTCTTTCCTCTGTCTCATTGTTAGTGCACAGAAATGCAACTGATTTCTGTGTATCCTCGCATTCTTTCTTGAGCGCCCTCCAATTCAGGTTCCTGCCCATCATTCCACCAACCTACACTGTAGGTCACCAAAGAACTGCTTGTTGCTAAATTCAGTAGACAGTCTCTGTCTTCATCTCATGGGATCAGCAGCATTTGAAACACTGGATCACTCCTTCTTTCTTTAAATCTTTGCTCACTGAACTTAACAAGGCAGTCCCCTGGTTTTCCTCCTAGTCAAGGCCAGTCCTTCGCAGTCTCCTTTGCTGCACACTTAACCGCTCTTGGCTTCTTAATGTTGGCGCCCCAGGGCTCAGGTGGGACTTCCTCTTGCTGTAATCCCCCCGTGGTGACTGAATCCCATTTCATGACTTTACATTTATGCACCAAGACAAACAACTGATGTCCCTGGTGCGGACCCCCCTCCCCCAAAATTCCATGTCTGTTACACCCAGCTACTTACCTGACATCCTTGCTTCACATTTTCATACATAGCCTAGCTTTAGTACAGCCAAAACTGCACCCATTATCTTCTCCTCAATTCTATTCTACCCACAGCCCTCCCGATCTCAATGAATGGCAACATCATCCCATAGTTGTAGGCATCCTTGACCTCTCTCTCCTCTATTTCATTCTCACATCCACTCCCAGATTCTGTTGGCCCTTCCTTCATAATATATCCAGAATCCAACCACCTCTCCCCACCTTCACTGCTGCCACCTTGGTCTGAGCCCCAGCATCTCTTCCTTGGACCATTGCTCTCACCTGGATCATTGTGCCTTTTGTATAACTGGTCTCTGTGCTCTTTCTCTTGCTCCTCTCCTGTCTATTTCTCTTGCTCCTCTCCTGTCACCTGGCAGAGTGGTCCTTCTAAAACCTAAGGGGATCATGGGGCACCTGGGTGGCTCAGTGGGTTAAGCCTCTGCCTTCCTCTCAGGGTCCTGGGATTGAGCCCTGCATTGGGCTCTCTGCTCAGCAGGAAACCTGCTTCCCTCACCCCCTCTGCCTGCCTCTCTGCCTCACTTGTGATCTCTCTCTGTCTCTCTCTCTGTGTCAAATAAATAAATAAAATCTTAAAAAAAAAAAAACAACCCAAAACCTAAGGGGATCAGTTCACTCCTCTATTCAAAACTCCAGCAGCTCCCATCTTAGAGTCAAAAGCCACAGATACCATCTTCTACTTGCCCTAACACTCATTCTGCTTTGGCCATAGTGGCCCTGCCAAGCTTAGTCCTGACTCAGGGCCTTCCGTTCCCTCTGCTCTGAATGCTCTCCCACCGGTACCCACTTGGCTCACTTCTTCACTCCCTTCAAGTCCTTCAAATGTTACTTGCTCTAACCATGCTACTTAAAACGGAAACACCCAGCTCCAGCATTATTCCCCGTTTCGCATCTATTTTAACCTAGGACACTTATCACCTTTTTAAGAGACTGTGCAATTTTTAAAAATATACTATACAATTTATTTACTTATTGTCTGTCTCCCCACTATAGGATGTTAGCTCCACAAGGGCAAGAATTTTTTGTTTTGTTTTGTTTTCCCACGGACGTACCTCTGTACCTCATCAGTGATCAATAAACACTTGTTCAAGAGTCATGTACTTTTCTTGGTACTGGAATTTTAGCAATAAACAAGGCAGGCCAGGTCTCTGACCTCCAAGGATTTTCATTCTCTTGGTGGAAGATAGTGTGGGGAGGAGGGAAGGCTATAAATAAATAAGCAAATGAAATGATTTTCAGATTTTGATTAAGTGCCATGAAAGAACTAAGTGGGATATAATAAAAGGACTGAGGGAGAAAAGAAGCTGACTTAGGAGTGGCTGGTCAGGAGGGCTCGCTCATTCATCCTTAGAACGTAAGCCCCATAAATATTCCCACCTTGCCTACCTTGTTTAGAGTGGTGATGGGATTTTCCAGGCTGGGTGGAGCTTCTCAATTTGGACCCCGATGGAATCTAGGACCTAGATGTTGGAAAAGTAGAGATTTTGAAAATCATCTTTAAAAAAAAAAAAAAAAAGATTTTATTTATTTATTTGACAGACAGAGATCACAAGTAGGCAGAGAAGGCAGAGAAGAGGCAGAGAGAGGAGGAAGCAGGCTCCTGGCTGAGCAGAGAGCCGGATGCGGGGCTCGATCCCAGGAACCTGGGACTATGTGCCGAAGGCAGAGGCTTTAACCCATTGAGCCACCGAGGCGCCCCTAAAATCATCTTTATCAGGAGCCATGGGTGGCTCAGTCAGTTATGCATCTGACTCTTGATTTCATTTCAGGACTTGATCTCAAGGTGGTGACTTCAAGCCCCACATTGGGCTCCATGCCCAGTCTGGAGTCTACTTAAAAAAAAAAAAAAAATCATTATGACTAATAAAATAAGGTAAAACTTTACCCCTAAATAAGAAACGCTAATGTTAAATGAGTCAGTGGCGCACCTGGCCAACCACAGGCGTCCCTAGAGGGACAGCGCCTGCCCCAGTGTGCTTATTTCCTGCCGGCGAGCAGACCAGCATTTCCACTCCATGCAGGCAGGCGAGCACTAGGGTATTGGAGGAAGAGCCACGTGGCACTGAGTCCAGCATCTGCAGTTGTCACTCCAAATTCAACAAGCAGCTGACTTCTTCCTGCCCTGGGCGACTTGAGACGATAGAGGGCAGCTGGAAAGGGCTCTCACATTCTGTCTTCCATGGAAACGTAAGTGTTTCCGGCAACAGGGAAACTCCGATTCCCTGCTGAGGGGAGGGAAGTGGAACTGAGGACTCCAGCTGTGGCCCTCTGGATTCACAGCAGCGTTGGCGAGAGGCCAAGCTTCCCCGGGCTCCTCCCACCTGCGGGGCGGGGGGCGATGCTCCTTCAGGCCCATTCCTGCAAGAGGTGGGGTTTTTCCAACCGACGACTTTGGCCCATCAGCTTGGCCAAATTCTCTCAAAACTGCTCTGCAGAGTGAGCCTTTCTACTCTACTCGATGCTACTTCCTTTCTGATGAGGGAGCAGAAGGCTAGCTGAAGACAAGGCACACGCTGAGCCCCTGCCACCTCCCCCCGCCCCCCACTCCTGGGAGGGACACGTGTGGCATTCTTCCAGGGATGTCCCAACTACATGTTAGCAGCCTTAACTTGACAATGCCAAGACCTCTGGTATCTTTTATTATTATTATTATTATTATTATTATTTAATTTTTTAATGTTTTATAAAGATTTTATTTATTTATTTGACAGAGAGATCACAAGCAGGCAGAGAGGCAGGCAGAGAGAGGGGAGGAAGCAGGCTCCCTGCTGAGCAGAGAGCCCAATGCAGGGCTCCATCCCAGGACCCTGAGATCAGGGCCTGAGCTAAAGGCAGAGGCTTAACCCACTGAGCCACCCAGGCGCCCCAGAAGACCGCCCCAGAAGACCGCTGACATCTTGTGGTATCTGGTAGGTCGGTCCTCGTTAGCATATGAAAATTCTTTTGAAACCTCCCTTTTCCTTACTCCCCCCTCCCCCCAGTATATAATCACCATCCTCGAGACCTCGGTGCAGCAGCTACTTCTGCCCACGGTTCCTGTCCCTGTGCTTTAATAAACCACTATTTTGCACCAAAGGCATCTAAAGAATTCTTTCTTGGTCATGGGCTCCGGACCTCAGCCCACCGAACCTCACCTAGATTCCCAAACCTCATCCCTCTCCGCTCCCCATTCCACGGGAGCCGCGCCGCGCGCAGTCTGAAAGCTCTCCTCACCTCCTGTACCCACCCTGCACATGCACTTCCCCAAATAAACCTCTGACACGTCGCATTCTATCCAGGGGTCTGCTTCTCAGAAGACCCACACAAACATGCATGGTGTATGTACGATGCAAGGTGCTCAATAAATATTTGTTAAATGAATTAATGCATAAATGAGATGAC
The DNA here is from genome assembly GCF_022355385.1 of Mustela nigripes. Classification (NCBI taxonomy): domain Eukaryota; kingdom Metazoa; phylum Chordata; class Mammalia; order Carnivora; family Mustelidae; genus Mustela; species Mustela nigripes. The sequence continues at coordinate 6,842,684 of NC_081570.1, forward strand.
CTTTGAGCTAAGACCGGAAGAATGAGAAGGAACCAGCCATGCAAAAAGCCAGGGGAGGAGTTTTTCAGGAAAACAAGATGCAGAGTACAAAGTCCTCTAGGAAAGAAAGAGCTCATCTTAGTGAAGAGCAAAAGCCAGTGGGGTTGAAAAAAAAGGGAAAAGTGGGGGCGCCTGGGTGGCTCAGTGGGTTAAAGCCTCTGCCTTCGGCTCAGGTCATGATCGCAGGGTCCTGGGATCGAGCCCCACTGCGGGCTCTCTGCTTAGCAGGGAGCCTGCTTCCCTTCCTCTCTCTCTCTGCCTGCCTCTCTGCCTACTTGTGATCTCTGTCTGTCAAACAAATAAAATCTTAAAAAAAAAAAAAAAAAAGGGAAAAGGGAATGTGGTATAAGATGAGGCAAGCAAAGCAGAGGTGACCAAATGCTGTAGGACCTTACAGGTCATGACAAGGAGCTTGGGTTTCATTCAATGAGCAATGGGAATCGCTGAGGGATTGTGAATGAGTTAAAGGACAGGATCTATGACTTAAGAAGGTCATACTGCTTTCTGACGTGCAGGTTGAAAAGGGACATGAGCAAAATAGGACCAGTGAAATCTCCAGACAAGACATGATGGTAGCTTGGGTTCCAGGGTCACAGGGGAGTTGGAGAGAAGAGACGGTTAAGTTCCTGAGCCTCCGGAGCACGACCACCTCGAATCTGCTGACGGACTGTGTGAGGAAAAGGAGGAGTCGAGGATGATGCCAAGGTTTTGGGCTTGGGGCCCTGGATGGCTCATGATGACATTTGTTCTGGGGAAAGAGGAGAGGACAGGTCTGTGGAGACCATCTACTAGGCAGCCCAATACGAATATCAATATGCAGCTGGACATGGAACTGGGATTCGGGGAAGAGGCTTTGGCCATAGGTATATACTTGGCACTTAGCATTGGTACATGCTCTTTAGAGCCGCGACCCTGAGACTTAGGGGAGAGGCGTCAACAGAGAGGAGGGGGCTCAGCACTACACCTTATGGCCCTACAACATCTATTTATTTATTTATTTTTCTAGTTTTCCTATTTATTTATTTATTTATTTATTTAATGGCAGAGAGGCAGGCAGATCTTAAGCAATCTCTATACCCAATGTGGGGCTCGAACTTACAACCCCAAGAGTAAGAGTCATACGCTCTACTGCCTGAGCCAGCCAGGTGATCCTCTCTAGTATTTAAAAGTCTGGGGAGACGAGGCAGCAAATGAACCTGAGGAAGAGCTTCTGGGGGAAAACCAGAGTGTGTGGCTCTGTGTGTTGAGCAAACCAAGTGCTCACCTGGGTTGGGGAGGCCAGTGAGTATCAGACATAGGAATGGAACTAGTTTTGGCCTCATGGAGGTCCTTGGTGCTTCTGACAAGAGGATTTTCTCAGAACGGTATAGGAGTAAGGGAGGGAGTAGGAGTAATAAAAGATATCTTTTTTGAGATGTTTTATTGTCAAGGAGGCAAAGAAAGAAGGCATAGTTCAAAGGAGGTGTAGAGCCAAGGTAGGTTTTTTTGTTTGTCTATTTGTGTGTGTGTGTGAGAGAGAGAGTGTGTGCGTGTGTGTGTGTGTCTGTGTGTGTGTGTGTAATGGGAAGGGGCAGAAGGAGACAGAGAGAAAATCCCAAGCTGGCTCCTGCAACCGAAGTGGAACTCGATCTCACTCCCCTGAGATCACGACCTGAGCTGAGATCAAGAGCCTGTCGCTCAACAGACTGAGCCACCCAGGTTCCCCAATTCTGGTTTATTTAAAGTTCATCTTCCTACGGCAGATAATGTGTCCAGCAGGGAGGGAGAAAGTGATGTTGCAGAACAAAGGGAATAAATCGTGGACCAAAGTCCTTAAGAAGGTGGAAGGGGAAGGAATCCAGAGTCCAGGTGAAGGGCTTGGTCTTTGATGGCAGCAGGGAAAATGGAATACACTGACAGACGTAGGTAGCTTTGCAGATACAAAGGGAGATCACCTCGGAGCATATCTAGCTTTGCAGATCATTAGGGAGCTACGTTTTGATCCAGAGAATAGTCTCTGTCCTGGCATTTGAATAAATGCTGCACTAAAAGATTATAAGTTCCAGGAAAAGTAAAATAAAACCCTTACACAACCCCTCTCCCTTTACAAAATAACAAAATCTGCCCACAGTATACCTTTATTCTGTTTCATGTTTCAGTATGTCCTACGGTCTCTCCTTTATCTGTTACTGGCATTAAAAAGTATTTTTGCGGGGTGTCTGGGTGGCTCAGTTGGTTAGGTATTGGACTTGATTTCAGCTTAGGTCTTGATCTCAGGGTTGTGAGTTCAAGCCCCACACTGTGCTCCACATTGGGCATGGAGTCTATTTAAAAACAACAAGTATTAGGGCGCCTGGGTGGCTCAGTGGGTTAAAGCCTCTGCCTTTGGCTCAGGTCATGATCTCACGGTCCTGTGATCGAGCCCATCGGGCTTTCTGCTCAATGGGGAGCCTGCTTCCCCTCTCTCTCTGCCTACTTGTGATCTCTCTCTCTATGTGAAATAAATAAAAAAATCTTAACAACAACAACAAAACCGAACAACAGGTATTTTTGCTTACTTCCAGGTAATTCTAAGAACTAATTTGTCTTGGGCCCTGATGCTTGGTAGTTCCCAAGGGAGGGAGACATTATTTTGCATGATCCAAAGGGGCTGATGTAATGCTCAAATGAAAGACACTGAACAAAACAATGAAAATATGGGGTAAGGATCAGGGACACCTCTGGGACCCTGTCATTTACGCTACAGTGGGAAAGCGTCCCTTAAAGGAAGTGGTAGAACTCCAGCACTTAGGTTAAAACACAAATGGAAAAAGCACAAAAAAACTGTATTCATCCTATAAAACACCCTGGGAATATAGTGGTATGTGACCAAAGAAGTGTCATCTCTAATTTTTGCGATTCTACAAAATTATATTGGCAGGAAATATTGCAAAGCCGAAGAAAGAGAAAGGGAGTAGAGTTCTCTTGTAAATGGTAAAAACATAGATACTGTGTACTTGTAACACACAGAGATACTTGGGTGGCAGGGCAAGAGTTCAAGGAAAGGGGCACCTGGGTGGCTCAGTCAGTTAAGCGTCTGCCTTTGGCTCAGGTCATGATCCCAGGGTCCTGGGATTGAGTCCCATGTCAGGTTCTCTGCTCACTGGGGGGTCAGCTTCTCCCTCTTCCCCTCTTCCTCCGTATTCTCCCTCTCTGTCTCAAATAAATAAATGCAGTCTTTAAAAAAAAAAAAAAACTATTAAAAAATTTTTCAAGGGAAGCAAGATTTCTAATCATTTTCCTGTTGGACATGGGGCAGGCCCTTTAACCCTAAAAGTTTTACTTTTTCCACAAAACAGGAAAGGTAGTTTTTATGATATTTCAATATTGTTATGGACTAAATATTTGTGTCCCCCAAAATGCATATTGAAACCCTAGCCCCACTTCATCAAAGTGATGGTATTACAGAGCTGACCCTTGAACAATGTAGGGGCTAGGGGGCACTAACCACCACCCCCAGTCTAAAGTTCATGTACAACTACTGACTCCCCCAAAACTGAACTATTAATAGAATCCTTCCCAATAACATAAACAGTTGATTAACATACATTTGGCATGCTATGTGTATTATATGCTATGTTCTTTTTCTTTTTTAAGATTTATCTATTTATTTATTTTAGAGCGCATGCAGAGAGCTGGCTGCAGGGTTTGATCTCAGGAGCCTAAGATCATGACCTGAGCCGACATCATGAGCCGGGTGCCCAACTAACAGAGTCACCAAGGCGCCCCTACTGTATTCTTATGATAAAGTGAGCTAGAGAAATGAGGTTATTAAGAAAATCATTAAGGAAGAGAAAATACACTTAACAGTGCTTTCATTGAAAAAAATCTCCGTCAAAGGGGACCGGCACCGTTTGAGCCCTTGTTCAAAGGTCAGATGTACTTCCGGGAGGTAATTCGCATTAGATAAGGTCATAAAGGTGAAGCATTCATGAATGAGGTTAGGGCCCTCATAAGAGTCAGTAGAGAACTTGTTCTCGCTTTCAGCTCTCAGTCACATGAGGATACCGTAAGTCAGAAGTCTACACCAGACCGGATCACGCTGGCACCCTGACCTTGGATTTCCAGTCTCCAGAACTGAGAAAGACATTTCTGTTGTTTCTAAAGCCACCCAGTCTGTGGTGTCCCATTACAGCAACCCAAACTGGCTAAGACAACATCAAATGATTCAACGTGCCTTGTATAAGTGAATGTTATATCAAAAGTGAAAATGACAAGAGAAAAAAACAGATAAACTGGACTACATCAAAATAAAAACTTTTGTGCTGCAAATGACACCAGCAAGAAAGTGAAAAGACCACCCACACAATGGGAAAACATGTTTGCAAATTGCAATCAGACTCGTAGGTAGGGCAAGGGGCATGAGGGGATGGGCCAAGTGGGTGAAGGGGAGTCGGAGATACAGGCCTTCAGCTATGGAGTGAGTCACAGCAACAAAACGTACAGCATTGGGAATACAGTCAGTCCTGTAATGGCATTGCATGGTGACAGGCAGCCGTCACACTTGGGAGCACAGCATCACGTTCCGAGCAGTCGAATCGCTGCATTGTATACCTGAAATCAAGTACCGCTGTGTCAGCTGTACTCAAAAAAGATTTGCAAATTGCACATCTGATAAGGGACTGGGATCTAGAACATGTAAAGAACTCTGACAACTGAAAACAGGAAAAACACAAGTGACTCAATGAAAAGTGAACTCTGTTTGGCCAAAGAAGATAGACAAAAGGTTACTCAACACAAAAAGAGGCTCAATTTCATCAGCCCTTAGAGAGCTGAAAAGCAGAACCACAATGAGACCCCAGTTCACACCTACGAGTGTGGCTGTAATAAAAAAGACAGACAGGAACAAGTGCCGGAGAGGAGGTTATAAATGGGATGCTCATCCATCGCTGGTAGAAATGCAAAATGGGGGGCACCTGGGTGGCTCAGTGGGTTAAGCGGCTGCCTTCGGCTCAGGTCATGATCCCAGGGTCCTGGGATCGAGTCCCACATCAGGCTCCCTGCTCAGAGGGGAGCCTACTTCTTCCTTTCCCTCTGCCTGCCTCTCCTCCTGCTTGTGCTCTCTCTGTCAAATAACTAAATAAAATCTAGAGGAGAAATCAAAACAAAAAGCAGATTGCTGCTTGCCCACAGGGAGGAGAGGAGACATTAGGGAGTGACTGCTGATAGGTATGTAGTCTTTTGAGGGTGGGCAGTGATAAAATTGTTCTAGAGTTAGTGATGGTGGAACAACTGTGAATATACTGATCTTTGTATACTTTAAATGAGCGAATTACATGGTATGTGAGTTATATTACAATAAGGATGTTTAAAAAAAGAAGTGAGACATGAACGTATTAACATCAATGTCACTGGGAGTTCAAATTCTGGCTTACATAGAATTCCTTTCCTGGAGAGCAGATAATATGCAAAGCCAGCAGTGGTCTCATTTTACTCACAAATTCCTTGCATATCTAGCTGTCAGGTTACTATTCTAAGCAAGTACGAAAGGGGGTAAAAAAAAAATTCATTTAATTCTATAATACAATGTTTAAGATTATGGTTTAGTAAATCCAATATAGTATATTCTTCAGGATGTGGCAAAATCTAGAATTTCATGATACTGCTATGCAGACCGCTCAGTTTAGATTTTTATATTACAAAATATTTGTATTCTTCAGAGAACAGATTGGTGATTGCCAGAGAGGGGTAGAGGTGGGCCAAATGGGTAGGGGGTCAAAAGGTACAAATTTCCAGTTATAAATTCTGGGGATGTTATGTACGGCATGGGGACTATAGTTAACAATACTGTATCACTGGGGCACTTGGGTGGCCAATCTTTAGGCACCTGCCTTTGTCTCAGGTTATGATCCCAGGGATCGAGCCCTGCATCAGGCTCCCTGCTCAGTGGGAAGCCTGCTTCTCCTTCTCCCACTCCCCCTGCTTGTGTTCCCCTCTCGCTGTGTCTCTGTCAAATAAATAAATAAAATCTTAAAAAAAACCTGTATCATAGATTTGCTATATGTATACAATATTGCATTGTATATTGTATTGAAAATTGCTAAGACAATATTTAAAAGTTCTTGTCATAAGGAAAAACATGGTAATTATATACGGTGACAGATGTTAACTAAACAATTTTGGTAATCATTTTGCAATATATGGATACACGTGCCAAATCATTGTGTTGTAATGCAAATCGAAACTACAATGCGGTTGGTATCATCTCATACCTGTCAGAACAGCTAAAATCTACAACACAAAGAAACAACAGGTGTGGGTGAGGATGCGGACAAAGGGGAAGGAACCCTCTTGCACTGCTGGTGGGAATGCAAACTGGTGCAGCCACCGAAAAATAGCATGGGGGTTCCACAAAAGGTTAAAAATAGGACTACCCTAGGATCCAGCACTTGCACTAACGGTATTTACCCAAGAATACGGAATACTAACTCAAAGGGATACCTGATGTTTATAGCAGCACTATTTACAATGGCCAAATTATGGAAACAGCCCAAGAATCCATCCACTGATGAACTGATAAAGAGATGGTATATAGGGACACTTGGGTGGCTCAGTGGGTTAAAGCCTCTGCCTTCGGCTCAGGATCTCAGGATCCTGGGATCATCAGGCTCTCTGCTCAGCGGGGAGCCTGCTCCCTTTCTTCTCTCTCTGCCTACTTGTGATCTCTGTCTGTCAAATAAATAAATAAAATCTTTTTTTTTTTAAGTTAAAAAAAAATAAAGAGATGGTATATCTTTACACTCTCATACACACACAGGACTAGTACTCAGCCATAAAAAAGAATGTTATGGGGCGCCTGGCTGCCTCAGTGGGTTAAAGCCTCTGCCTTCTGGTCCAGGATCCTGGGATCCGAGCCCTTGCATCAGGCTCTCTGCTCAGCAGGGAGCCTGCTTCCTCCTCTCTCTCTGCCTGTGTCTCTGCCTACTTGTGCTCTCTGTCTGTCAAATAAATAAATAAAATCTTTAAAAAAAAATGTTATCTTGCCATTTGCAACTACATGGAGCTAGAGAGTATTAGAAACAAATATCATATAATTTCACTCATGTGTTGAATTTTAGATAAAAAACCAGATGAGCAAAGTTTAAAAAAAAAAGAGAGAAAGGCAAAGATAGAACCAGACTTTTTTTTTTTTTGCCAGACTCTTACCTCCATGGTTATCAGAGGAGACGTGGGTGGGGGGATGGGCGCATGGGTGACGGGGATGAAGGAGTGCGCCCGTGACTGGGTGTTACATAGAACTGTTGAATCACTGTATTGTACACCCGAAACTAACATTACACTGTATATCAAGTAACTGGGATCTATTTATTTATTTATTTTTACTAACTGGAATTTAAATACTTAAAAAAACAAAAGAAAGAAAAAAACCCCAAACCTCACGCATCATTATGCTGTACATCTAAAACGAACAGGATGCTCTATGTCAATTACATCTCCATTAGAAACTTGAGCAGGTAAGGATGGTTTCTCTCCATTGGCTCGAAAAGCCTTTCTTGTACGTGCGCAGATACGCCAACATTTTTTAGGTCTCCCGGTCATTTGCACTTTCAAATTTCACCATCATTCTGGAACACGTTTAAAAAAGAAGAAAAAAAAAAAAAAAAGGCAACCAAAGCAGGATCTCTCGAAAAGCCGAAAGGCAAATAAAATGAAGTTGTACCCGTCTTAGTTTTCTTCCAAACGGGCTTTCTCTGCGGACGTGGACACGCGTCCAAGGGTTTCTCAGGCCGTGAGCCGACAACGGTAGAGAACCTTGGCTCCAGAAGCAAGACGTCCTCCCTTTTCCTTTACTGGGTCCGCATCGTGGAGTCACCAAAAAGCAAGCTCCTGAGGACAACGGAGGCGCTGCGGGGTCCCCTCGTCGCCCAGATTCCCGCCCCGCCAGGCTCTCCCGGGAGCCTACCTGGACCCGCCTGCCGCGCCCGCCACCCCCCGGCCGTCGCCATGGCACCGCGCCGCCCCGCCCCCCCGCCCCCCCGCCCGCCCGCAGCCGCGCTCGCCCCTCCCCCGCGCGGCGCTGCTGCGGGGGAGGGGGTGGGGCGGGGGCGGGAGGAGACGCAGGCGAGAGGAAATCGGCGGCGCGACGCCCGCGGCCCATTGGCTGCCTCGTCCTGGGGCCAGGAGCCCCGCCTCTGTGGCGGGGTCACGTGATCCCTTTCAAAGATGGCCGCCCTGTTGTTTTGATGAATAATACTTGGTGGGGCGAGGGGGTAAGAGTAGGGGTGGAGGGGTAGGAGGATTTACTCTTCCATCCAGAGCATCGCGAGTCCCGTCCTCCCCCTCCCCCCTGCCCGGGCTCCGGCGTGGAGGCGGGGCGTGGCCGGCCTGCTTTGGGAGGGGAGGGGCTTCCCTCTTCAGTGCTGGGCTCTGCCTCGGCGGTTCTGGGGTCGCCTTACCTCGGGGCATCCACTCTGCAGTCGAACACTTCCCGCCTGGGGCAAAGGGTAGGAAGGAGAGCAGGATCTGCTGGAGGAAGCGCACCTGCCGCGCCACCACCACGAAGACACAGCAGGCTCAGGGCACGAGACGTGCTGGAGACCCGAGTCCCTGGTCTGGGTAACCTGGGAAGCAGAGGGCAATAGTGGCGCCTTAAGATAACCCTGTAGAGCAGCAGCGGTGGTGGCCAAAGGAGGCTGCCCGGGGCGCAAGCAGCTGTAGGAGTCTGTGGGGCGATTGGAGTGACCGACGCCAAGGCGGTTCAGTGCCTCTCGTGTTCTTATTTTTTAACCTCTGACTATGCAATTCTGAAACCTCCCCCATTCGGGGGACCAGACAGCCCGATAGACACCTTCTACTCTCCTCCCGCCCTGGTCTCAAGAACAGAAGGATCTCTCCCTAACGCCTTTCACCATTAAGAGGAAAGCGATGGAGGAGCTGAGCGCTGATGAGGTGAGGAGGTTGGGGGACACCTTGGGAGATTAGTTGGCAACTCTTTGGCGCTTTGGACAGGGATGGTATTGCGCCAGTGGTGCCTGGCCTTTGGGTTTGGGGAAAGAATGGAGATGACATTTTCCAAGAAAAAAAATGAGCCCCCGAGCTGGTCTCCAGTTGTATTCTCCTGTATTACCTTGCCTTCTTTCTTCGTTTTGAACTCCATTTGCTGCTTTTCGAGTCTTTTAGGGTCTGAAGAAGAGGAGAGCATATTGAGGCGTTCATTCTTTTCCTCAGGGTGTTTAAGCGAGAAGGGCTAGATTTACATCAAGTTAAGTGTGTGTGTGTGTGTGTGCGTGTGTGTGCGTGCACGCGCGCCTTACAGCAGAGATTTAAAGAATAATTTTGGGTGGGATTACAGTGTATGGGTGTATGTTTTTAAAGGCAGTATTTGAAATCCCCAGTATGTGTGGCTGTTGCGTTGTGTAAGTTGATTAAACATATGTGTTTGGGGGTGGCCTACAGACAGAGTCTTTGATATGTAACAAAATATATTTTTTCCCAAAAGCCTAGTGAATTCCATTTAAAATCTGTAACGTAACAAGAACTGATGACCCCTGGCATACTTCTCTTTCATTCAGCCTTTTTTCTAGTTTTTGGCCCTTTCAAACTTGTCTTTTGCTGTAGCAGACACTAAACAGGAAGCAAATGGTAGCAAATGACTTTGTAAACTTCCCCTGTTATCATTTCTGAACGGAGTTTTACAGATCTCTTTCTTGATATTTTAAAGATTGTTTATTAAGGTTATCATGAAAACAGTGGCAATTAGGGTACAAGGAATTGATTCTGTGATTCTACTCATTTTTCCCTTCCTTTTTCCAGATGAGGAGCTTCCCTTTCAGGACCCCTGCTGGCTTCCCTCTCTTCAATCTACCTCCTCATTTCTTTCACTAGTTCTTAAAAAACTTCCCTAGAGTACTGAGAAAGTAGCCATCCCTCAGGTCGGCTAAACTACAAGACTTACATGCTTCAGATTTAGCTAGAGTAGTTAATATATTTACTTAGGGACTAAATATATCCAGAGATGGGACTTGCAAGTGGTGAGTTCAGATGTCACGTGGGAGGGGAAACAAATAATTTTGTGGGTTGTGATGCTTGGCTGTTTGGAGAGTCAGGAGTGCTCATTCTGTGTTATGGACTTTGTTTTCTCAAATACATCAGGAATATAATCTAACTAAAATTAGAAGAACATTGAACAGTTTCTTTCATTCCGGTAGGAATTCTCAAGAGATCTCCTTAAAGGCACTTTGTTTTAGGTAATTTTAAAAAATCTGCTCCCCCCTTCTTCAATAGTAATTCTAATGGGTAAATTAAGGCAAAGAGCTTCTGTTTTTTAGTAGCCCTTTGCTTCCAGAAACTATTTATTTTTCTCAACGTTCTCAAAGTTGCTGCTGGTTCAGAGGTTTTTCATACCAAGAAATCTTCAGACAAACAAAGCGTAGAGACCAGTTAAAGATACTGCATAGTCTACACTGTGGCACTTCACTTTAACCAGTCTTGGAGTTGTAACTTTTTTGTGACTGTATAGGAACAAATGTAATCATTGTGGAGGAGATTTTCAAGGTCAACGGAATAGTGAAATCAATGTGAAAAATTAAATTCACTAGTATTAGATCAACATAAAATTACTTTCAACTATTACATGGCCTGAACAAAGAGGAACAGTTCAATAATTGGTAATTCAGCCTCAGCTGAACCTAGAACAAATTGTTTGTTTTTGCTTTTGTTTTTAAGTCATTTCCTTAATTCTGGAATTGAGTGAACGGTTCTCAACAAAGACATTTCCAGAGGTTTTGCCTTTGTATTGTGACTCTCTTGGTGGAAACTGTGTCACAGATACGGTAGGTGGCATTCATTTGGTTAGAAAATAAGACATTTCTCTTGCTGAAAATTCAAAAGTACATCTCAGGGTGAAAACAGGTAAGACAGTGATCTTTCGATCTAAATTAGGCAATTAGGTAAGGGAGAGTTTTATATTCAAACAAAATGAAAACGTCTGCAGATACACTCCCTGCAAAACAGAGGTGGGTCCAAACCAGACTGGTAGCTTTAGAGGATTTTAGATGATGGGTCCCTCTCATAGATCACCTGAAATTCTTACACTTCTCTAATCTTGTGTAGAGTAGTTCTTTAAGTTCCTTGGTGCTTGTTATTTATGTGGCACTTTACAGTGAGTTCCTTGCTCTGGGGAGCAGATCCATGACTAAGTTCATTCTCTTCAGGAACCCACATTCCAAGGCTTCATTATGTACATGACATTCCGTCTGTGGCCTACTCATGTGTTCTCCCTACCGAAATGATGCTATGAGTAGGGCAGGACAGGTATTTTAAACTGTTTTTCAGCTGTGGTGATGAAATTGCATGGAAATGATTTGCTTTTTCCTCTTTCCTCTTCTTTCTTTCTTTTTCCCTTTTTTAATTTTTTGGGCTAAATCTTCTTTATGGCCTAGTTCATCTTCAAGATGGCTGGCTGGATAGTTAGGGTGTGGTCAAGGTTTTAGAAGAGTGGTAAGTCTTCCTTCCCAAGTGCAGAATATGTGACCTTGCACTTTTTAGCCGTGTTCTTTAAGTGGAACAGGAGTGGCATTTCTTAACAGCCTCAGAAACCTGCTCAGGGCCAGCCACTCTACAACCATTGTCTCATTCCGTACAACAGTGTGACCAAGAAGATCTTTGAATTTTCCTTGTTTTATAGATGAGGCAAGTGAGATTTAGGTTAACTGACTTGTCCATAGTTTTTTGGCATAGAATTGGTTGAGCTGGAATTCAAACCTCATCTCAAAATTAGATCTTGTGCCTGATCTAAAAACTCTTTTTGCTACATTTTATTGCTTAACAACTGCCAGTAAATTCACTGCAGCTTCCATGTACATGTCCTACTAACATGCTTGATCTACATAGTTTTTCCCTAGGAGTGTTGTTTCTCGTGAATACATTCATGATGTGATCGAATTTATAGTCTTTTCGGTATTAACCCTTCACCAGGCCCCCTCCAAAATTGTTCACTCAACGAACTCTTTTTTTCCCCTAAGGATGTTGTGTATCCCCAGTGATGTGTTAGGTAGGTGAGGAGAAAGTCCTTTTTCTCACAAATTGTAGTTTAACCGGGAGGTGTGGTAGAGGTCGAGATAGGTAGGAAGTCCAACAGTTATGTTGTAGGGTACTAAGTGCTTTTGTGGAAGGATGCACAAGACAGTAAGAAAAACAGGAAGGGACCCCTGGTGGGGCAGTGCTGGCTATAATGGAGACTTTCAAGAAAAAGCAATGCTGAGCAATCGCCAGGCTCTTGGAAGTGGCTGTGAGAGGGGGCAGCCCAGGAAAACGAATGAGGGCCTGGAGGCAGGATTTTGCTAGGGGAGTGGCTGCAGGTAGGCAGACACCAGATCTCAGAGGGTCTCAGAAGTACTTAGGAGTTTGCACTTTGTCATTAGGACCGTAAGAAGCCTCTGAGGAATGTGAAGGGGTTAGAAGGTGACTGGCAAGGTGTAACCGTGGGTCGGAAGAAGGTTGGAAGAAGGCGGCTGCAGGCCCGGAGCCAGATGAGGGGCTTGTGTTGTCCTCTAAAGCGAGCAGTCGAGTCGAAGGAAGGCATTGGCGGTGGGGACGGAGGAAGGCAGACAGCAGAAAGACTGAGGATCTGAGTTAACCCACTTCTTGATGAAAGGGAGGTGGAGCTCGGGGAGGAGGGAAAAAGATGATTCCTTGGGTTTCTAGCTTGAGAGAAGAACGGATTGAGGGAGAATGAGGAATTCCAGACAAAGAATAAGCAGATTTTTGGAACATTGAAAGTGGAGCCAACATAGAGACCCCCACCCCTGGCCTTTCCACTCTGACCCCTCCATCTCTGTGACCTTTTCTTTTTCTGTAACAGGCCTCAGAACTTAAGCTCACTTTTTTCGCAGTAGGTACTTGCTGCCACTCTGTGACTAGGTTTCTTACCGTAGCCTGGGAGGAAAGGGGAATGTAGCCCCACGTCCGTTCTTCTCCCGTTCCGTCTGCCTTAGCCAAGAGACAGTGAATGATTATGATACCAGCTAACATTCCCTGAGCGTTCAATATGTGCTAAGCATTTAACTTGCTCAGCAGGGTTGGTAATATCACCCCACTTTACAGATAAGAAGATTAAGGCTGGTAGAAATTAACTAACTTGCTAAAAGATGCACAACTAGGAAGTGGATTCTGGATTCTAATCCAGAGTTTGATTCCAGAGTTCTCTCTCTCTTTTTTTTTTTCATCAATTTATTTGAGAGAGAACAAGAGCAAGAGGGATCACAGAGAGAGGGGGAGGAGCAGACTCCCTGCTGAGCGGGGAGCCGATAGGGGACTCAATCCCAGGACCTTGAGATCATGACCTGAGCTGAAGGCAGATGCTTAACCGACTGAGCTGCCCAGGCACCTTTGATTCCAGAGTTCTTAATCCCCTCACTAAACTACCTGAAAACAAATAATCTAAGCAAGTTTATGATATTTATAGCATTTTAACTGTTCCTTTTGAGATGGGAAGTGGAAGCCCCAGTTATTGCTAAAAATGGAGCTCATCATATGGCCCCCTATCTTGTAGGGGAAGAAGACAGAAAGACTTGTGACGAGAGGCCCTTGGGTCTCAGACCTTTGCTTGGTGCAGACTGTGTTTGTTCACATGGTGTTTAGACTACGTGTAAGTGGACGTGTCTTCCCATAAGCAGCTCATTGAACTGCATTTGCTGTTTACTTGCTGCGTGTCAGCTGCTGCAGGAGCCTGTTCACATGGCGCTTCGTTTCGGTGGGAGGAAACATAAACAAACATGTACCCTTGGAATGTCATGTGGCGCTAAGACTACCAAGAAAAACCAGATTAGCAAAAGGGGTGGAGAGTAATGCGGACATGGAGAGTGTACAGTTTGAGGAGGTGGCTTTTTTTAGTTGTTTTTTTTTTTCAAGGCTGTATTTATATATTGGAGAGAGAGAGGGGTTGTATTTATATATTGGAGGGGGATGAGCAGGGGGAGGGGCAAAGGGAGGGAGAGAATCCCAAGCAGATTCTGAGCGTGGAACCCAGCACAGGGCTCCATCCCAGGATGGGATCATGACCTGAGCTGAAATCAAGAGTCGGATGCTGAACCAACTGAGCCACCCAGGTGCCCCAGGAGGTGGCTTTTGAATAGAAAATGCAGGGATAACAGGGAGCCATCTGAGGGGAGGAGTTTCCCAGGTACAAGGAACAGCAGGAGACAGGGCCCATCCTTGGTCTGCTCAGGGAACAGCAAGGAGGCATGGTGTGCTTGGAGGCCGCTGAGCCAGGACACAGGAGCAGGAGGAGTCAGTCAGTCATTCGTTGGGCAAAACTCCGAGTTCTTCTAACTGGGGTTCAGTTGTGAGATGCCCTTCCCCACCCCTTTTTTCCTTCGCGTTTTAACACCTGTTGACATTCGGGTGCTTGTTACAATGGTATCATCACTGTTGGCCAGGCGGCAGGTCTGACACATTTGTCATTTCCTGTTTGTGTGCACACCTGGTTCTACCTGTTTATACTACTGCCCCTTCAGTCCAGTGGCGGTGCCGTGGGTGTTAAATTTAGTTGCCATCGCAATTGCCTTCCCCCAAATCACACCTTGATCAGCAGTGATGAAAAAGCAAATGTTACTTTGTATGCAGGAGGATCGTTGGCCGCAGTGCGCTGTCAGTATGATACTAGTAAAGAAAATGTTTGTGGTTGGAGGAATGACCATGATTCCATCTTTTATTGCAAAGCATGAACGAAATGTATTAGGGAGCTTTAGAAAGGCAGCAGTCTGTACTTTTATGAAGCCGGGCGACATTTTGAAATTGAACATACAGCTGGAAGGATTGCCTTTCCTACCTAGGCAGCGCGGCTCAAGATCACAGACACTCCGTGTTCCTCAGAGAGAAATAGCAACCGGAGACTGGTATAACTGTTTACAACTCTGTCCTGATCTGTTGCTAAGCCATTTCATTATGGTTTAATGGGCAGCACTTTTTTTCCTTGGCAGTGCAAAAAATAACAGTGCAGCTTATTATAATCACTGACATCTTTTTTTTTTTTTTAAAGATTTTATTTATTTATTTGACAGAGAGAGAGATCACAAGTAGGCAGAGAAGCAGGCAGAGAGGAGGAAGCAGGCTCCCTGCCTAGCAGAGAGCCCGATGCAGGGCTCGATCCCAGGACCTTGGGATCATGACCAGAGCCGAAGGCAGAGGCTTAACCCACTGAGCCACCCAGGTGCCCCAATCACTGACATCTTAAATTTGGTGAAATATATGTCCAGTCTTATTCTAGACTATGAGGGTATACCAATGAAAAGTTCAGGCAGAAACCCTGCCTTCATAAGTCTTAAGTTCTGATTGATCTTTTTTTTACTGTATTTATTTAAAATTTTAAAACTAAATCCCTATGTCCAGTGTGGGGCTTGAACTCCAGACCGTAAGATCAAGAGTCGTATGCTCCACTGACTGTCCTAGCCCGGCGCCCCATTCTGATTTATGTTTTAAAAGGATCATATGCTGTGCAGTGCATGGCCAAAAGGGGAAAGAGGGAGAGCAGGAAGGAGGCGGTCCCGGGAGTCCCAGGGTAGGGTTCGTGTGAAGAAATAACAAAGGGTCAGAGAGCGGCTGGTCAGGTGGTGGCGGGAGCCCGTCGCACCGGGGGATGGTGGGGCAGTGGCTTGGAAGAGTGGAGTCGAGAATGGCAGTAGCCAGTGGTCTGGATGTCACTGGGCGGACCTGCAGTCGCGGCTGCTTATGCCAGATCGAGGTTTATTTCTCCCTAAATGGGGGCTGGGGCTGCTGAGGCAGCTTTGTGTTCATTAGGGGCCCAGGTGCCTTCTGTCTCATTGTTCCAACTTGCCTAACATACGGCTTCCATCTTTTGGGCTCTCCATGTCTGCATTCTAGCAGGAGGGAAGAGAGGAGAGGGGGAGACATCATATTCCTCCGCTTGAATGGCACAACTTGGAAGCCACCCGTTGGCTAATGAAAAATACAGGCAGAACCCAAGGCATGTGGCCACAGCTCCTTGCTGAGATGCTGAAAAGTACAGGTTCCCCTGGGTAGCCACATGTTCACCAAAACGTTCTTTTATGTTAGAAAGGGAGGACAGTCTAGGCCTTTCTTTCCAGACCTTTCTTCCCAAATCTAGAACACACTGTGCACCTTTCCAAAGGAGACAGCCCTCAGTCAGCCTCAGAGCCTGGAATCTGGCTGATTGATACACAACCTAGGAAGCTTTAGACTGAAATACAAGGTACCTACTGGTGTCCCCCTAACACTGCCCCCTGCCTCCTGTACTGGAATTCGGTAGGATAGGATAATGGAGCTAGAACTCTGGTTTGGGCGAGGGAAGAATGGGGAGTACAGACCCTTCACTGGTCCTTAGTCATCATTAGCTCCTGCCAGGCCATGTTGTGGCATCATTAGTTCCTGCCTTGGCAGTGGTAGGAATTCCTGACTGCTCATTTGGCAGTCCTTGGTCTGCTGCTCTCTTGGAGGAACTCCCTTGTCCCTTGCCCTTTGTGGTGGTTTTTCAGTATGTTTTCCTCTGGGGACGTGTCATTGGAGGAGATCCCCTTCCGGGGATGAACAGTTTCTCTAGCTTCTTTCTTGCTGGATGCGGAAGGAGTTGGCTTTATCAACCCTTTTTAGCCTCCAAATTTTCAGACTCTGAGTTGGTTTGGACAGTAGGCAATGGACATGCCTTAGGCAGACCTGTATTCCCCGTTATCTCTGCATGCAAATCGGCAGGTTGTAGCTTGAATCTGTCTCACTCTCATGGGACTTCTTGCTTCAAAAAGTGGCAGGAAGCCAGTTAGCTCCCAAATTCTGAATTGTTCAACCAGTTCCCCTAGAATTACAGGCCATGTTGGCATGCAGCCAATTTTGGAAGATGTCACGGGTTTTACCAAATATTTTGTTGTGGCCTAACAAGGGTCACCAACCTTCTGTCCTGCGATATCTGTGCCCATGCTGACCCCCACGGCACTGCCACATAATTGTAGTCTATTTAGGTTGTCTACTTCCAGATTCCAAATTCTGTGCATTTGTTAAGACACTGGCTCGGCTGCTGCAGCCTAGGGATCCAACACAATAATGGCTTAAACAAGGTAGAAGCTTATTTTTCTTTCAAGTAAAAATCTGAGTAGGTGGTTGAGAGCTGGCTTAGTAATTTCACGATTCCTAGGGAGCCAGACTCATTCCGTTTTGTGCTCTCATCCCCAGTGTGAGGCATGTAGCTTGTAGTCGAATATGGCAGCTCCAGCACCTGCTCACGCATCTGTGTTCCAGTACTCGGGGACTAAAGGCGAGGGGAGGACATGTTCCTGTCCCTTAAGGACATGATCAGAAAGTGTCACACATCATTGCTTACACCTTCTTGGCCAGAACTTAGTCACATGGCCCCAACCAAATGGTGGCTGACTTTGTAACAAGGAGGCAGCTAGCAGGCTCTACCACAGTCATATCAAGAGTTTAAGCCTACACAGCTTGAAGAATGGAGTTGTCACCTACTGCAATGAGGAATATTGAAAGAAGACTGGAAGAAGAAACTAAGTTATGTTTCAGTCGTATGATGACTATATTGCTTAGCAATTCTCCGCATGGAGATGTTAAGTAGGTTGTTGATAGGTGTTGGGTTTGCAGCTCAAGGAGGAGGTTGGGGCTGGGATACCGATCGGGATGTGTCAGTATTTGTAAAATCATGAGAATGGGGGCATCTGGGTGGTGTAGTCGGTTAAGTTGCTGACTCTCGGTTTTGTCTCAGGTCATGATCTCGGGGTCGTGAGATGGAGCCCCACATTGGGCTCCACACTCGGCAGGGAGATCTCTCTTAGATTACATTCTCTCTCCCTTTCCTTCTTCCTCTTCTGCTTGTGCTTTCTCTCTCCCAAATACAGAAATAAATCTTCAAAAAAAAATTTTAAAAATCAGGAGAATGGACCGATTGCATAGGAAGTGAGCATAAATAGAGAAGAGAGGAAGTGAGACTCCGGAGTCTTGAGCTGCTCCAGCGGGTGGAGGTGGGGAGGAGATAACAGGACCCAGAGAAGGACTGCTGAGGGACAGCCGCTAAGGTAGGAGGAAGGTCAAGAGGTCATGGAGTCTGGGCATCTAGAAGAAAGTGTTTCATGCCAGAGGGGAATGTTCAACTCTGTTTAATGTTCAGTAAAATAAGTTAGAGGAGCACTAGGCCTTGATGATAGGGCTTGGTGATGCGGACTTCAACAAGGCCAGCTTCACGGCTGACCAGAAGTGGTTCAAGGGAGAACGGGAGGAGCGGGTAGATAACTGAGGGGTGAGGGACAGGCTCCAGGGAGAGGCCGAGGAATCCTCAGAAAATGGTAGAAGCGTGGATTTAAGAAGTGGGGAGAGGGGCGTCTGGGTGGCTCAGTGGGTTGAGCCACTGCCTTTGGCTCAGGTCATGGTCTCAGGGTCCTGGGATCGAGTCCCGTGTCGGGCTTTCTGCTAGGTGGGGAGTCTGCTTCCTCCTCTCTCTCTGCCTGCCTCTCTGCCTACTTGTGATCTCTCTGTCTGTCAAATAAATAAATAAAATCTTAAAAAAAAAAAAAAAAGAAGTGGGGAGAGAGTACTTGGCGAGCATAGCACGTCTTTCAAAATTTGCCTTTTACCATTCTCTGTTACAATCACCAATGCCTTTCCTCAGTCAGTAGATACTTCGTGTTTCCTCTGCTCCCTTCTTCCTGAAGTAGGAAGGAAAGGCATAGAGATACATTTTGTATATTGTTCCTAGCAGGGTGTTTGGGGCCTGAAGAATGTTGCAAAGAAATTTTGAACTATAATCAGAAGAACACTAGATCATATTATAGTTAATTTTTAAAAGCTTTAATAAAAAAAGGAGTGGTAAATATGTAGATGGCAAATATTACCAATTCTGTTTACTTCGAACAAGTATAGGTAGGATGTATACTCTGTGCTGGGTACTGAGGGGCACACAGCTTACCATCCCTACTACGAGTAAGACCTGGGGGCGCCTGGGTGGCTCAGTGGGTTAAAGCCTCTGCCTTCAGCTCAGGTCCTGGGATCGAGCCCTGCATCGGGCTCCCTGCTCAGTGGGGAGCCTGCTTCCCCCCTCTCTCTGCCTGCCTCTCTGCCTACTTGTGATTTCTGACGGTCAAATAAATGGGTAAAATCTTTAAAAAAAAAAAAAGACCTGGTCTTTGCCTTCAGTGAACTCATAGTCCAGTGGAGAGACCAGGCACAGGCAGCTGGAGTGCAGGTGCTGCCCCAGATGGTTAAGCAAAGGGAGTTAGTTCTGTGGGGGGGGGGAGCAGGTCATGCTGACTGTTTCTTCCAGGAGGATCGAGTTAGTCCATAAAGATGCTCAGGAGTTTGGACATTGAAAAAAGTCTGTGGTGAGGGTCAGTGTTTCAGTTATCTCTTACTCTGAGCAAACTCAGTTAACATTCATTCTTTTGAAGTTAATTGTGGAAATTACTGGAACCACTGAGGAAAAATTGGAGATGGTGAAAAAATCTGATAGGGTCGGTATTTCTGATCTCAGAGGTTTTAGGGTGTATCAGGCCCAGACAGAGATGTCCCCTAAACCACCCCAGTATGGGCGGAAGCTGAAAGATGGGTGGCCGGGGAGAAGTAGAGAAAATGGAAAGATGTTTCATTAAATCGCTTCCCCTATCCTGTGCCAGTCACACTGCATTGGAATTGTCTGTGCGGGTAATGTACCAGCTGGTGTGACGCAAGCTCCTCACCGTCCTCGCTCACTGTTTCTTACCCAGCTCGTAGCACAGGGCTTGGCGCACAGTGGCCCACAGTAAGTATTTGTTGAGGGGCTCCTGGGTGGCTCAGTCGGTTAAGTGTCTGACTTCGGCTCCTGGGTCAGGTCTTGATCTCAGGATCCTGGGATCCAAGCCTGGCATCGGGTTCCCCGCTCAGCAGGGGGACGTCTGCTTTTTCTCTCCCCCTGCTCATGCACTCTCTCTGTCTCTCTCTCTCAAATAAATAAGTAAAATCTTTAAATAGAAAATATTTGCTGAATGCATGAATTGAATACAGGGTGCCTTTTTGTGAGTCCCAGTTCTTGTGTTGTAGGGGTTTTTTTTGTTTTGTTTTAAGATCTATTTATTTATTTTGAGAGAGAGAGCGCGTGCGCGCAAGCATGAGCTGGAGAGGCAGAGAGAAAGGGAGAGAGAATCCCACACAGAGCAGGGAGCTTGGCCTGGGGCTCGATCTCATGACCCTGAGATGACTTGAGCCAAAACCAATAGTTGGCTGCTTAACCAACTGAGAGACACAGGCGAGATTGTTTTTTGTTGTTAGTACATTAAGGGATATAATTTAGGTAAAGATAGGCAGTTGTAACTAGAGTCAGATAAATGTGAGTTTTAAGCAAACCAGCCATTTGGAGGACCCCGAGCAAAATACTTTCTGAGCCTCAGTTTCTTCAGCTTGTAAAACTGGGGGTAGGAACACCTGTCTCGTGACATTGTTCTTCAGAACACTTGCAGCGACATGTAAATTTCCCAGCACAGTGCCCTGGCAGGGTGGATTCCTGGGACATACGTAAGATTGAATTGTACAAAATTAGAATTTTAGTGGCTGCCCGTACAATATCTAGAAACTTCCTTGCATGCACAGCACACCTTGGAGATACTGCAGTTTTTATTCCAGACCACTGCAGTATAAGCGATACTGAACAGAGCGTGTATCAGAATAAAGCCAGTCAAACAAATTTGTCTCCCAGTGCATGTAAAAGCGTGTATACACTACACTGTAGTCCTTTAAGTGTGCAGTAGCATTAAAAGTATGTATATTTTTATAAAAATATGTATATCTATAGGCATATAAATATAGCATAAAATATATATACCTTAATTTAAAACTATTGCTAAAACACGCAAACCATCATTTGAGCTTTCAGTGAGTCGTAATCCCCGATCACAGATCACCATAGCAAATATAATAACGGTGAGAAAGTTTGAACTATTGTACAAACTACCAGAATGTGACGCAGAGACACAAAGTGAGCAAATGCTGTTGGAAAAACGGTGCCAGTAGACTTGTTCGATGGACGGTTGCTACAGACGCTCAATTTGAAAAACATAGTATCTACAGAGTGCAGGAAAGCAGGGTGCAGTAAAATGAGGTTTGCCTATAATAATGCCAAGAGTGTAAAAGGCCGAATCTTCCAGGTTACGGTAACGAACAGGCCCTGGCTTGTATGGAAGGCTGGGTCGGAATTTTCTCTCTTTGAATTCCTTAAACTTCTCTTCTCACTCAGTATTAAGCCATACTGGGCTCTCCCCCCCACTTTTTAAATATATTATTTATTTATTTGACAGAGAGGGAGCACAAGCAGGCAGAGTGGCAGCAGAGGGAGAGGGAGAAGCAGGCTCCCCACTGAGCAGAGAGCCTGATGTGGGGCTCGATCCTAGGACCCCGGGATCATGACCTGAGATGAAGGCAGACGCTTAACTGACTGAGCCACCCAGGCACCCTGCCTCCCCTCCGCCTTTTTCTAAAATCAGGAGCGATCAGGTGGCCTAAAGGAACTAGGGGGTAAGAATGGAGCCAGGAGGTTTGAAAGGGGGGAAAGCCGTGCAGACAGGACCTGAGGAATCCCAGAAGCGATGTCACATATTGGACCTAAAAAATAATACACAGAGTGACCCAGTTTCTCTAAACCAGAAGACTGACTGAGTCTCCTGAAGGGCCTGCTGGTCCTTCAGTGCCGGGAAGGGGGGTGTGGATCTCTGCACTGGAGGTCGTGGGGTTAACTGCTCACCAGCCGCTCCATCCTGAGCATCTTGTCCTGTTCTTTGAAGACAATAATCCGGCTGGGACAAGAGGTATCTTTTGGGGGCGTAGTATTAAGAAGTGCTGGGCCTTGACTTAATTAGCTTTCTAATTAAACATTGTGAAATGTATTTAGTGCACACTGTTTCTTTGTTCCCTGTCAGTGTTTGGTATAAACTCTAGATGTGTATTAGTGTTGTAATTTAATTAGTCCAATTTTCTGAGCAGATAAAGTAGTACTTTGCTTTTATGGGTCTTTTGGGGAGCTGAGCTCCTGGCTTCCAAGCAGAGCACAGTGAACACCTGTCACCTACCAGGCGTTCTTCTAGAAGCATATCAGGTCAGGGTCTTCTGTTAGACCCGTGTCTATACTTGTCACCAGGGCTGGCGTTCCAGGCATGTGACCTGTAGTCGGATGGTTTAATGCACACGTGGTTCAGTGCCCTGTTGTTGATGTCTTGGAATTCTTAATAAATCGTTAGCAGGAGGCCCTGAATTTTCATTTGGTGCCAGCTTCCGCCAGTTCTGTAGCCAGGCCTGCTTTGTCTCTTGACTTTCTCTGTGCAGGTGGATAAACGTCTGAGAAGAGTTTGCCCAGATTCCAAGATTATAGGAAACCATACGAAAATTGACCGAAGAGAGATGTTCATGTTCTTATGCAGAAAATGTTGGTGTATGTCTGACTGTGATGCCATGTCATTCATAGAGTTTCTTGAGATCTTTAAAAATTTTCTACTTCTGTGTGATATGGCATCTTTGGATAACTTATTTCACTTCAACCAATAGATTCATTTTTTTTTTTTAATGAGAGTTTTTGACACAGAGGCATTTACTTTTGTGTTATCTTTTTCATGTTCTACATCTTATCTCTCCAGTCTCAAGAGGACTTCTTTTGTATTTTACCCAGTGCAGTATGTATCTTGATCATGCTTTCACAGTAAAACACTTCCTTCTTTTTGTGAAATATGGATTGTTGTATTTAAAGCTGTTACTCATATGGGGCACCTGGCTGGCTCAGTCAGAAAAGCGTGGGCCTCTTGGTCTCAGGGTCATGAGTTCAAGCCCCATATCGGCTGTGGAGCCTACTTAAAGAGAAAAGGAAAAAAAGTAAAACTGTCACTCCTATTGGTTTAACACTTAAAAAATTTTCAAATTAAAAAATATCCTCCAAAGACTGGTTTTTTAAAGTATTAGTGTTTCTCTGTAAATATTTATCTCTGTTGTCCGATCAGGTATTAAGACTGACCAAAAATAGTCATGTACTGGTGACCAGTTTTCAAAAGGAATAAAGTACATTTAATATTCAAGCTGTACAATTTTGTATATATGTATGTCCTAGTAGGGGAAACTTATTTCTAAGAAAGAAATTAGAATTGATGGAAAATTTAAAAATACATGGAAATCTTTATAATTTACTCAGTAGAACTTTCTGTTTATGATTTGATTTACTCATTAAATTATCATGTTTAGGGTATTGAGAGATATGAAAAACCAGAAAAAAAAATAAATTTTTTTGAGGTGAGATCAAGGGAAAATATGCTAAAAATAAAAACAAAAACAAAAACAAAAAAACCCCAACTGCTTATTCCATATTGTATATAGATCTGCCAGAGGAATTTAACACTTTGGTTTTGACAGTCATTATTTTGTGGGCCAGTTAAAAAAATTGTAGCCCTGTTGCATTTCAGAGGCCAATTATGTAAAGTGGATGTTCTGTTGCTTTCCGTATTTTGTTTTAGGATGCCGACAGTTGACAGCACGCACACCTTTGTGTGTGATGAATATTAATGAATGAATGAACCTTTTACTTTTGTATTAGTTAATCTTCTACTTAGGATAGGTACAGACCTGATACCATTTCTGTGGAGTTTCATCAAAAGAAGGGCCACATTTTTTTCCCTCAAGGACAGTTTGGGGCAGATGAGGTCGTCATCTGCCAGGGCTGTGCGTGTTCATTCATGTTTACTTTGTTCAGACGTCCTCACGCTCAAAGAGGTTTGTGGGTTTATGGCTTAGGGAAATGGGAGTAAAGCAGTCTTTTGCCTTGAGATGGTGTGACTGTAATGGCTTGTGAGTGGGAGAACTTTAGTGAATGCCGAGTGGAAGAAGTGCTTGAGGAGTGTGCCCAGTGGACACCTCTTCATCCTGTCCTCTGTTAGCGCCTACAGTAAGCACGTTCACCCATCCTGGAATGAGATGGTTGTGTAAAAATGTGGCCATTGCTGATTTTATTTACTTATGTAAAAACATTTTAAAAACATCTTTTTAAAGATTATTTTTTTAAAGATTAGAATGAGAGAGTGTGCACAGTTGCAGAGGAGAGGGGCCCAGGGAGAGGGAGAAGCAGACTCCCCACTGAGCAGGGAGCCCTGCGTGGGGCTCCATCCCAGGACCCTGGGATCATGACCTGAGCCGAAAGCAGACGCTTAACCGACTGAGCCACCCAGGTGCCCCTAAAAAAATTTTTTTTAAGTAGGCTCTACACCCAGTGTAGGGCTTGAACTCATGACCCTGAGATTAAGAGTTGCATGTTCCAGACTGAGCCAGGCCCTTTTTAGAAGGGCCTGTTTGCATTGGCTGAGTGATGATGCAGAACCTGCAGGAGGAAGTTAACCTTGACAGTTCACATTAGGAAGGAAACCTGTATTCACACCAAGAACTTGATGGGCGTGCAGCGCCCAGAGGGGCATTCTCTCTCCCTGAAAGAGCGCACTGCACACTGTTGACTAGATCTGCTAGAATATTGGCTTTGAGTGTTCAGACTGGGTGGGAATGCAGAGCTTTGGTGTAGTGATCACCAGGAAATGAGTGAACCTTCCTGCAGCAGCAATAATTATTTTGTGGATGGATTTAAGACACTTTCCATATACCTGGGTTTAAAAAAATTCTTTAGAAATATTTAATGCTGTCAGTTCCACTTGGTCCCTTTTAAGTGACCAGAATCCATTTTATGGAATGTGCCAGAAGTAGCCGCTACTTGGGCTTATCATCTTGTCTCTTTAACCAGTTGGGATCAGAGATGAGAAGGGGCTTACCCACATCATCTCTCTCACTTGGGATATTTTTGGTGAGGACATAAAATTGTAGTTGCAAGAATCATTTTTTCAAAAACCGGGTGACTAATGAAAATAGTTCTCCTCTCAGGATGCGTCTCTGCGGACTGAGGATGTTGGTGGACTTCGGTTCCTGCTTCTAGTAGTTTCTCCTGCCAGTTTGGTAGTCAGTCAACAGGTCCAATGCTAGTTTTTAGTAGCTGTGCTCCATATTCCTGCTGCTTGGGTGAGACAGAGCCCCGAGCCTAAGGAAAACAATGTCTGGGCTTAAAGACGGAAAAGAGCAAAAGGATGAGAAAATGTGTAGGCTGAAGTTACGAAGAAAAGTAATGACTGTTTATTGTGTGTCGGGTAGACACTTACCATTTGTCCAACAAATATTTACTGTGGTCCTCTGCACTGGGCATCGTATTAGTTAGTGGGGAGATAACTAAGTTATAACTAAGTGGGGAGATGGCCATGAATGTAGTACATCAGGCCTCTGACCTCTTGGAGCTTACTTTGTGCTTGGGGGAGACAGACTGTAGGTGGATAAAAATTCAGGTAGTAGGTTCCGTTCCCTGTATCTCTGACGACTCTTGCTAGATAAGGGATGTTTACGCCATTGCCTTCTAAATGGGGAAGGCTCAGAGAGGTAACACAGCGAGAAAGGGGTGTAGCTGGGGTTGTGACCGGAGCTGGCCCCATGAGAGCATGTCATGTAGAAGACTTTGCGAAGATGGTGTCCGCTGCTTGGCCCCTGGTGTCACCTGTAATCGGAATGCTTTTTTAAAAAAGGTTGCTCTAATGGCAGATGTTGATGAAGAGTCTAGAATAAGTATTCTTATAAGCTATTTATTATTCTAATTTGAACTAATTAGAATAACTGACTAAGCATTACAGGTGACTCAAGAAAGCACCTTTGGTGACTAGGCGGGTTATGCCTTTGGTTCTTCGCCCTTGCCCACCGGCAGAGTGTGGTTGGGCCCACTTAACGTTTTCCATGTTACTGATCAGGCAGAAAGTATTGGGGTGAGTAATTGTTGCAGTTTATAAAACTCCTTGTAATGGAAAAAATAGAATCACTGGATTACATGGGGGAATTCTAAGGACCACAGCCTTGTTGGCTCTCTAAGAAAATAGCAGTTCACAGTCTTGTTTCTGATGACAATAGAACCATTTCTTTGGCTCTGTTGCAGCCAAGGCAGTAGGAGTTCAAAAGATGACAAGTTTGAAAGTTGTGTAGTTGGCTAGTAATTGCTAGAACTTGGCCTTTGTAAGAATTTTTTATTTTATTTTTGAGAGATTTAGTCAACTGGAATAGGGCTTGTGGAGGAAGTAAGGTAACCTCTCCTTTCTCAGGGAAGGGAAGCATGGCCAGCAGCTGAGGGCATGGGGTAGAGAGGGGCGCTGGAGGAAAGGGATATAGGGTGACCGTGAAATGGTCACATCCAAACTAGAACTCTTCTGAGAGGGAGAATGAGACAGGAGCCTCTGGAGTCCCCCTGTCCTCTGTGACACTTCAGGGGTGATGGGAAGTGTTTGGGTCAAAGCATTAGTTGCTTTATAAATGTTGTGACTCGGGGGTCAGGCCTGGACATGGTCATAATATCCTTTGGAGAAGAAATCAGGCTCTTTGTCACTTCGAGTCAGCGTTGTTTTGAGCTGGGTGAGTAATCTGGAAAGGGAGGCAGATGATTGGAAAATGAGGGTTGCAGAGGGGACAGTGCTCCTGTGTTCTTCTCTTTCCACTGTGCCCTGATGTGCCCCGTGGCAGTTCTCAGCTGACTGGAGGGCTTGGTCCTTCACTTGTCAGTGAGGGCAAGGGGGTCGAGGCTGTCGGATTCTTGTGTGTCAACGCTCACAGTGCACGGTTACGCGAGGACAACCAGTAGCCGGTTCCTCTGTTCTGATGTCTCCCTTTCATGCTTGTGGAGGCAGGGTTAGAGTACTCTGCATTCTAGCAGGAAATGTACTTTAGGTTCATCGTATTAGGAGGCAAAATTAAAAAGGAAAATAGGAAGCAGAAGGTAAAAGGAAAATCTTTGTTCCAAATCACACTTTCCAAGAATACCAATTCTTTTTCTAGGTTAGGATTTCTTTTTTTCCAAGCTGAATCTTCTAATGTCCTTTCTTACTCTTAGAATCATGGAGTTTTAGAACTTGAAAAGATTTTAGAAATCTTTGTAGCCTACCTTCTTCATTCAGATTGATTTCTTTTATTACAAATTCGGTAACACAAATACACTGAATTCTGTATGATTCTTCATAAGATTTCCAAATCAAGAATTAAGGCAAAAGCAAGAATTACCTGTAATCCTTGTTATCCAGAGATAATCATTGTTAGTTTTTTTAGGCTTTTACTTTTTGGCGTTCCATTATTTTGTCTGTGTTGTTAAAAAACAAAATTCAGTGGAGTAAGTTTAAAGATCAGGTTGGCAGTATTCAGTGACTCATGAATGGGACAGCGGGCCGTCCTGCAAACGGAAAGGAGTTCCCAAGGGCCAGACAAAGGGGCAAACTTTTATGGGCGGAAGGGGTTGAGGAACAAGGAAAGACTAGAGCACCTCATCCTTCTGTGGGGGCCAGAAAGGGTCCCTCAGGCAGGTCACCTCCCTAGCAGAGGTTGAAACTGTTAGGTGAGGTGTTAAGTCTTGATTTGCTGATATGCGGCTTAGCACAAGTGACTCCAAAATTATGGGCCTCTTGTCTCTCTTTTGTCACTGTGTATATATGAGGTACCCTACTGTTCCTTACTCCGGTATCTCTGCTCTTCCTGAAGCCCGCCCTCCCTGAGCATGACAAGCCCGCCCTCTTGTAAGACTCAGCTGCCTTGTCACCTTCCCCTGGAGCCTTTCCCTCAACACCCCACATTCCTGCAGACCCCCACTCTGGTTTGGCTTCTGCTCTTACCATATTGCATTAGAGCAATCTGCTTTTGTGTCTGTTTCCCCTGCTAGATTGACAGCACAGAACAAGTCACATTCATTTTTAATTTTCAAAGCCCATTTATTTCTGCCTGAAACACTGGGACTTGGTGAAAGTTTGTGGAATCAATGAATAAATCATTGGGATCATATTATATGCAGCTATGTATATTGCATTTTTTTTTTATTATTATTATTTTCTTTTTTTTATTTTACAAACCCTTGTGTCGAGGGCTGACTTTCAATAGATCGCAGCGAGGGAGCTGCTCTGCTACGTACGAAACCCCGACCCAGAAGCAGGTCGTCTACGAATGGTTTAGCACCAGGTTCCCCACGAACGTGCGTTGCGTGACGGGCAAGGGGGCGGCTGTATATTGCATTTTAACTTAACCTCGTGTTACAAGCATTTCCTTGCATCCCTACAAATTAAAACACCAATTTTAATGGCTACAGGTTTTTCCATCATTAAGTATAGTGATTAAGCTTATCACCAAATGTAGGAAATTTAGGTAGTTGTCAGGGCTGGCTGGCTTTCTTTCTTTCTTTCAAGATTTTATTTGGGGCGCCTGGGTGGCTCAGTCAATTAAGCATCTGCCTTTGGCTCAGGTTATGATCCTAGGGGTCTGGGATCCAGTCCCACATCGGGCTCCCTACTCAGCGGGGAACCTGCTTCTCCCCCTCCCTCTGCCCCTGCTCCTGCACGATCTCTCTCTCTCTCGTGTTCTCTCTAATAAATGAAAGAGAGCGTACAAGAGAGCATGAGCGGGGAGGAGAGGGGCAGAGGGAGAGGGAGAAGCAGGTTCCCCGCTGAGCAAGGGGCCCTACTCAGGGCTCGAGCCCATGACCCTGGGATCATGACCTGAGCTGAAGGGAGATGCTTAACCAACGGAACCACCCACGTGCCCCAGTTTAATATATATATGTTTTTAAATGTTATTGCTTTAGTTTAGAATTTTTTAAAAAATTATTTTTATTTTTATTTTTTAAAGTAAACTCTACTCCCAGCGTGGAGCTCAAACTCACCACCCTGAGATCAAGAATCACTTGCTCTACCAGCTGAGCCAGCCAGGAGCCCCTCTTTTTAAATATATCTGACTGTGATGAAGCTTTGTATATGAGTCTTTGTCTGACTTTTTTCTTTTTTAAGTCTATTTATTCTTAGAGAAGGTGCCCACGTGCGAGCGCGCGCGTTGTGGGGAGAGGCGGGGGAGAGGGAGAGAATCTCAAGCAGCCTCACCGCTGAGCGTGCGGGGCTCCGTCCCAGGACCCTGATCATGACCTGAGCCAAAACCAGGAGTCCGCTGCTCAATGGATGGAGCCACCCAGGCGCCTCTGATTTTCTGATAAGTTCCCTAAGGTTTCTAGAAACCCTAAGGTTTCTGGATCAGAGGGTGTGGTCCTCTTTAAGGATTTTTCTAGAATGTAGCCAGATTACCTTCTAGAAGATCAGTAGGGCTACAACCTCAGTGTCAAGAGGGCGGGTAGTGTTTTAGAGGGCTGGTGTTGTTGAGGCCACCTCTGTGATCCAGTGTCCTTTTCTGAAGCTGCCGCGGCGTGGGCCTGGTGCCGCACGGGAGGGGGCTCCGTCTGAGTCTCGGTCAGGGTTAGGGTAAGAAATAGGCTGCGAGGACATGTGAAGAAAAATAATGGGAAGAGAAGTGGAGCGTCAGTGGGCACAGGTGTCAGTGGCTACTTTTCTTCGTACGGTAGTTGCAGAATGACAGACTTTGCTCTGTCACTTGTTTTCTTTTTCCTTCTTTTAAACCATTTACTAATCTTTTCTAATCAAACACTTACTATAACAAGTTACCTTTTTTTTTCTTGGTCTTTTCTTGAAAAACATGTTTTGGCTTTTTTGGCATGCCAGAAATGATGATAATGACCGCAGTAATAGCTAAGGTGGCCAGCACTTCGGATGTGCTAAACACGTCACATGGGTGACAACTGTGTGACCCCAGGAAGGGACGGTATGGTCAGGGTTCTCACTTTATATGTGCACAGGGAGGGCAATGCTCAGTCACAGGCCCAGGGCCGGTTGAGCTCTCCCTGCCTGCCCGATGTCCAGAAAACAGGGGTCTTGCTTGAGCAAAATGCAGTCCCGAGCAGCCAGAGTTCCCTAGGAAGACACGAGGGATGTGTCTTTGCCCTTCCACTGCCCTCCAGACTGGTCTACTGCCCTCCAGAAGTATTAGAAGTACCCACCTCCCCCGCCCCCCACTTTGCTGAAGGGACAGCCCCTCCACATTCCCACTAGGTGACATTGTCTTCTGCTTTCCAAAGAAATCATAGTAGTCAGGCACTTTTCCCTGGTCCTTTTACCTCCCTCCTTCGTTCCCACTAACTTCTTTCCACGTTCAGGCCATGAAACCTGTCTCTTTCTGATAAAAATAACAACTGCGGTAGTGGTAGAGGGGAAGTGTTTATGGGGTGCCAACCCCTGTTCTAAGTGCTGGATTTTTTTCAAAAGATTTTATTTATTTGACACAGAGAGATCACAAGTAGTCAGGCAGAGAGAGAAAGGGGGAAGCAGGCTCCCCGATAGGCAGAGAGCCCGATGAGGGGCTTGATCCCAGGACTCTGAGATCATGACCTGAGCCAAAGGCAGAGGCTTGACCCACTGAGCCATCCAGGCACCCCTGAGTGCTGGATTTTTCTGTTTTCTGTGTAGCACAGCGTCTTCGTCGGTGTTCTTTTCTGTCCTGTTTTGCCGTGTGCCTGGCTTTCTGGGTAATCATTCGGTCTTCTGTCTTCCTGCCCTATCCCTTTTGACTCAGAAGCTCTCCAGCTCACACTGGTGGTAAAATCAGCAGGAGGCCCCGTCTGGTCCTGTCCTTTTCTCGCACTATCCTGTCCTCCCTGTCCTCCCCTTTCACAGACCAGACCCTTACAGGAGTGGGGCTCCCGGCCCCTCCTTTTCCAGAGCCTTTCCTCCATGTGCTTGTTGGCACAGTTTCCCCTTCATTGCTACATCCATACTGCCCTCGCTAAGATTGCCAGACCCTGGGCACTTCTCAGAACATGTCCTTTAACCTCTCTTTGGCCTGGTGATCTCTTTGATCCTGGTGATCATGATTTTTGGCAAGCGTCTTCTGGAGGCCATGGGTATCTGGCTTTCTTACTTTCCCGTGTCCATTGCGGACTGCTCTTTCCCAGTACAGCCTAAAGGATGTTTCTCAGGACTCTGTTCTTGGTTCTCCTTTTGTTTCCTACCTTCCAGGTGCATTTGTTGAATGAATGAATGAATGAATGAATGAATGAATGAATGAATGACTAGCCTGTTTGGGGGCATTCGTTTTATTTATTCTCTGGGCTCTGTGGTCCATGCTTAGTTTTGAGTGTTCAGGAGGTAGCCAAGTTCTGCCCTCTTGGTACCTAGAGTTTCTGCCAGTACCTACTGTACTGAGTACCTGCTGAGTACTTCCTGATGACCCTCCGGTCCCCTTCCGGGTCCTGTCCTCTGCTTGAGATGTGCCAACAGATCTCCAGCTTCCCCAGTGTGGTGGACAGAACATGGCTTTTCAACCTGCCGTGCTTCCTTGCGTGGCTCTGCTTGCGGGGTGGCGGGGTGGGGGGGTCACTGGAAAGCTACTAAACCTCCCTGTGGCTCAGTGCTTATGGAGAGTAATGCTGGGGGCATGTTTTAACAGCGGATTGAATGAAGACTATGCAGCCCATGCATGCCCTGAGTGTAATTTTTAATCTTTTCTAGAAAGGGACTCCTTTGAAAAGCTAATGAAAACCGGAGGCCCTCCTGACCCTCCGGTTTTGAACCTGCCCTTGGTACTCTATCTTAAATCAGTCCACAGCAGCAAGGGTGATGTGTGGGTCTCCTCATGGGGCCTCCTCTAAAATTGCTTTCTCTGAATCGTCCTGCGGCAGGAAGCCTCTGCAGGTACATGGGTTTGTGTGGTCAGTCACACACTGTGTTGATACATGCCTGTAACGTGCATGAATCTCTCTTCTGGCTTAGTGTTATTTTTTGTGTCCTCATTTTACTTCTGTCCTAATGTCCTTGTCTGTTTGATTTTAAGATAAGTTGAAAATATGTCTTACATGTTGTTAATCCTGAATCTAGTTGCTAGAACAAAGAAACGGAAACCATATCCATACCTATGTCCGTCTGTCCATCCGTACCCGTGTCAGCTGCCTGTAGGGCAGTATTCTGTCTGAGCGTTTCTCCAGGCACCTCAGCACAGAGTGCAGTCGGAAATCACCTTCTCTTCTCAGAATGTCCTTTTGTAGTCTCAGTTTTAGGGAATGGTACCATCTGTTAAGGCCTGAAATCTAGACTCCATTCTTCCTCACATGTCACTTGCAAATAATGACCAAGTTCTGCTGATCGAACACATGAAATATCGCTGGAACTGATCCTTCCACGGTCCCCGTCACCCAGGCTTGCTTTGTCCCACTCCAATCCATTCTCCACGTAGTAGACAGAGTGATGTGTTTTTATTTTTTTTTTATTTTATTTTATTTTTTTTTTGAGTGATGTGTTTTTAAAAGACAAATCTGACCCAGTTACTCCCCTGCTTGAATCCATCAGCATCTCTTCCTCGCCTTTATGGAAGAGTCAGTCTGAGGATAGTGTCAGACCTCACCGCGAGCTTGTCTCAGCCTGCCTTGTAGCGAGCGTGCCGTGGCCGCACACACTCACCCCTAAACAACTCAGGATTCCCCCAAACGCCGTGTGTTCTCATTGAGCCTCAGCCTTCGACAGTGCTCCTCTGTCAGTGCTCCTCTGTCCCGTCACCTGACCAGCTCCTCCGACCTGTCTTGAAACTCCAGTCCGGTGACGTGCTGCATAGCGTGCGAGTTCGTATGTTGCTCGATTTTCCAAATTACTGCCTCGGATGATTGGCCATGCTGTTAACATACAGTCGGTGTAACTGAATTTGAATCCTGAAAACCCACTCGGGAGAAAAGCGAGGTGATGCTCCTCCTGCAGGCGGATGACGGAGAGCACCCTGGGGAGCTGAAGTAGTCACACGCGTACGCGCAGGAAGTAACAGAACGACTCATTTGATTTATGAGATTTATTTTAAGGGTGCAGGGGTCTTCTTTCTGAGCCCAAGGACAGAAGGATGGCTGGGCCACGGGAAGAGACCGGAACCTGGAATCCAGATGCCGCCTTTGCCTTGGCTTCTGCTTGGTGATACTCAGTGCCTTGTGTGCACTGTCCGTGACCTTCCCCGTCCTCACTCAGCAGCCCCGGAGACTCCAGCCTCGCGCCTGCTCTGTGCAGCTGAGCCCCAGCTAGAGAAAGCACGAGCCGTGCTGGGGCATCTCCTTTTCCTCTCAGCTTCTTACTCCGGGAATTTTCAGATCCGCAGAAAGGTTGACCGAGTCACCCAGATGCATCAGTTTTTGGTGTTGCCTTTTGGCTGTGTTCACTTCAGTGCTGTCAGTATGAATGTGCCTGTATACATGTGTGCACACACCCGGACCTGTCTACGTGTGTTCATGTGTATGTATGTACGTACACATACCTGTTGGTTTTGGATGGACTGTTGGAAAGCGTGGAGAACCGTAAAGCAGAGAACCATAAAGCGGAGATAGGAGGTGGTAAGAGAAGGCCTCACTGGGAAGTAGCATTTGAGCCAAGAGCTGAAGAGGGGATGCTGGGCAGTTACTTGGGGGGCGTGTGCGGTAAGTGACCCGTAACGTCACATATGCGGTGAATTAAAAAGACTCTACTATACCAGACGGTGTTCTTGTTGGGATATTCACTGCCCCTTCCTGGGGGAGGGCTCTCTGTCTCCACCCAGCTGCCTTAAGTTGTGCCTGTGTGACTTGTTCTGGCCAATGAAATGTGAGCAGAAGTGACCAGGTCCCTTCCGGCCAGTCCAGCCTGTGGCCCGTGGAGACTCCGCTGTCATCCTGGCTGTCGGAGCGAGGGTGATCTGGAGCAGAGCTGCACTTCCACCGGAATGTTTTCCAGTTTTATAGGCATGGCAGGAAATAATGATGATTTCGTTTTCTTCTTCAGAAATTGTGGGAAAGGAGAAGAGGGGAAAAAATAGAAACTTATTATGTATCCTTGCCATTTTCATTTATGTGTAATTTGCACTTAATAATAATATCCATTGTAATGTAAATATGCCCAAATGGAATTATTGTGTGTGTCCTTTTGCAACCTGTGTTTCCAACTTAATTTTAAAAAGTACTGTGGTAAAACAACGTATAAAAATAGTTCCCCCTGGGTCGCCTGGCTGGCTCAGTGGGTGGAGCCTGTGATTTTTGATCTTGGGATGTGAGTTTGAGCCTCACATTGGCTGTGGAGATTGCTTAAAAATAAAATCTTTAAAAAAGAAAATCCTCCTTTTAAGAGCAGGAGATCGTGAAGTAAATAGAAAACACATTGGGGGTTCCCCGGGCGGTTCTGTTGGTTGAGCATCTGCCTTTGACTTGGGTCATGATCTTGGGGTCCTGGGATCCATTCCCTGCATCGGGTTCCCTGCTCAGGGTGGAGTCTGCTTCTCCCTCTCCCTCAGCCTGTCACTCCCTGTTTGTGCTCACTCGCTCTCTCTCAAATAAATAAATAAATAAAATCTTATTGAGCTCCCCTTGTGTGCACATGTGTATGGATGCTGTGTACGTATGCACTGTGTGTGTGCAGGTGTGTGTGTACGTATCTGTAACATCCCCATGAAGTGATAACAGATACCCAGCCTGAGCTGGGGTCTGAGTTGCCCTCCTTTGTGACTTTTCCACTCCCGTTGGGTCTCGTGCAGACCTTACGGTGCTGTATCCCAGTTGATGGGTTTTGTCCATGTCTTTTCCCGCGTGGATCTGGAAATCCTTGAGGGTGGGGCTTACTCCTCGGGCATGGTCCGCTCTTGAGCCCCTGCTACAGTGACTTCAGAGCGCCTAATCAGCCAATAAGGGACTGCATCTGGGGGGAGCAAGATTATGTTCACAAAGTGTCATTTTTGTTTGTTTTATTTGCTGGTAATCTGTAGACTTTGGACCAGAAAATAGAAATGTTCTTTATTTCAGTGTGGGCGCTCATCAAAGAGGGAGCTTGCAAATAGTCCAGTGTTCATAGAGTTGGATACAGTATCTGAAATAGTAACGTTAACGTATACGCTCATTAACTCATAACTGATAATGAACAAGTACTGGGTCTTGAGCGGAATGAGGCCGTCTCTATGTGCAGGTCCCTGCAACTTCAGAAGGGATTTTCTGCTGTAAAGCTCAGTGAGGTATGGTTCATATGGGGCACTCCAGAGGTAGACTGTCCTGGCTCTTCTTTTTTTTTTTTTTTTTTTTTTTAAGATTTTATTTGTTTATTTGACAGAGATCATAAGTAGACGGAGAAGCAGGTTCCCTGCTGAGCAGAGAGCCTGATGCGGGGCTCGATTCCAGGACCCTGAGATCATGATCTGAGCCAAAGGCAGAGACTTAACCCACTGAGCCACCCAGGCCACCCCCCACTCCCCCGACTGTCCCGGCTCTTAGCTCCTTTTTCATTTTCTAGCTATGTCACCTTGAGCAAGTCACCTTATCTCTTTGAGCTTAGTTTCCTCATCTGTAAAATGGAAAGATAAATAAATGGACTGATCTCTTTGGGTTATTAACTAGGTTTATAAACTGTGAAGCCCTTAGAATAGCATTTGGCGCATGGTTTAAGGGCCGAGTAAGTGTTAGTCATATTATTAAAAATTATTGTTTTGTCTTTGAGTTTCCAGCACCCTTCTGGAAGTCGTCGTCAGTGACTAACCTTGAAAACTTTATTATCTGAGTGCTCAGTTAGCTTCCTGTCCGCAGGAGAGCTGATGGGATTGTATTGAGAAGTAAGAAGCAAGTTACTTGTGTTCATTTGAAATCTTTGAAGGAGAATTTAAGTCACTTCTTGCCATAGTGTTAAGATTGAAGCAAAAAGAATTTTTGCAGGGGTGCCTGGCTGGTTCAGTCTTGTAGAACATGGGACCCTTAATCTCAGGGTCCTGAATTCAAGATCCACATGGGGTATGGAGCCTATTTAAAAAGAAAGGATTTTTCTGTAGTTTTGGCCTAATGTATATAGGGTGACAGCAGATTGAACTTGATACATTTTTTCAAATGGAGGGAGGGATTTAGATGGCAAGAGTCTTGGAGCTTTTGAGTGAAGATTAATTTAAAATAGTGAATTTTTAAAAGGCAGCTGGTGAATTTTGGGTCACAGAGGTGTGATGTTCACTTTTTTTTTTTTAAGATTTTTAATTTTTATTTATTTATTTGACAGAGAGACAGTGAGAGAGGGAACATAAGCAGGGGAAGTGGGAGAGGGAGAAGCAGGCTCCCTGCTGAGGAGTTTGATCCTGATGCTGGGCTCGATCCCAGAAACCTGGGATTATGACCTGAGCCAAAGGCAGATGCTTAATGACTGAGCCACCCAGGCGCCCCTGATGTTGAGATGTGAAGATTTTTTTTTTTTTTTTTTTTTTTTAATTTATCAGAGAGAGAGACGGGGAGAGCAAGCACAGGCAGACAGAATGGCAGGCAGAGACAGAGGGAGAAGCAGGCTCCCTGTCGAGCAAGGAGCCCGATGTGGGACTCGATCCCAGGACGCTGGGATCATGACCTGAGCCGAAGGCAGCTGCTTAACCAACTGAGCCACCCAGGCGTCCCGAGATGTGAATGCATTTACTTTGAGATACAAAATCAGCAATAATCAAAATAAGTGGTATCTCCAGGACACCATTCTAAGGAGTAAATATTCAAACGTGTTTATGTTGGAATTTAATTTTTTAAGAGTATTAAAAGATGCTTCTGTGGAATGACTGTTTACTAAATTTAAAGCAATGATTTTGGATTTACCGCCCCCCACAAAAGAAGACCCCGCTAAAAATGAGAGGAAGAGTCGGGCCTATCCTGTCAGAGCCTCTGCCCCACGTCACTGCAGAGGCCCTTGCTGGTTTGAACAGTAGCTGTTTTGAATCTATTTTTAGTTGATCAGGAACGTGAGAGTAGGAAATGCATCAGAATCGAACAGTTCTGGGGAAAGCCCTATTTTAATGCCACTTGTGAAATGAGAACTCACATGGTCAAGACCAGAAAAACTCTAGAAATGAGATTTCATGATCTGTATGTTTGGGTTTGAATTGTGGCCTAGGACGTAAGTTGCAGAATTGGAAGCTCCTTTTATATGCTTTTGCTGTTTTCTCTTTGTGACATCTGGGAAAACTGAATTATTGTTTAAGAGAGGTTATACCGATCTTACATGCTTAGTTTGTTAAAAAGTAGACTAAGCAAAGAGAAAAAAGTTCAATAATATTTTGATGTGCCAAGCTATTTTTAGTTTGTGTCTCATATGTTGTGATGTTCTGTTTGTGATAAAAGTGAGGTCACATCTCTTAATAGTCAAATTAATGAGATGATCCCTCATACCTTCAGATGCTCACAGCCATCTTCCAGCAGTCGCCTGTCTAGATATTCCCTGGGTCTTCCCGCTGCTAAACCAGTTCATGGCCAGTCCTGTCTTAGAAAGTGGTCCGTCTCCTGAAGGGCACGGTCCTCCGTGGAGTACGGTGCAGGCAGCCCAGAGCTCTGGCCCTTCTGTGGCTCCTTCTCCTCTTCCCAGTAGGTCTTTAAGATGGGGGTGGGTGAGGACAGGTTTTATCAGTCATCTCCGACCAGTTCGTGTCATGCACGGACCTGCCTATGTTCCTCACTGACCTCCTCTGTCTCTGTTAATAGTCCACACTGTATTTCACAAAGTCCTGATTCTTCATTCTCCTTTCTCTCTCTCTCTCTTTCTGACCTGTGTTTTGCAGAGTGCTGGGGATAGGGATTGGGGAATGCCAGCGCGGTGGAAATCTTTCTTGGAAAACTCCCTTCCTTCAAGCCCGTTTATTGCCATGAGCCAGGACATTTATTCTCTGTTCACCCAGAAGAACCATTTAAGTATAACATCTCAGGCTGAACTTGACACCAGATTGAAAAGTGGCTTTATATATATATATATATTTTTTTTTTCCCAAAACACCATGTGTGCTTTTTCAAAGTAATGATAATATTAATTCCTGAACAGTAAATTTTATGTGCAAAAGACATTTTCTAGCACTTTTCATTTATTCTTTCATTGATTCACAGCTGCTCAGAGAGTGTTTTCTGTGTACCCAGTACTCTTCTAGGCACCAGTAAGGTATCAGAGAGGAAACAGAGAAGTCCTTGCTTCGAGAAGCCTAGAGTCGGGGAACAGTGAATGAGCAGTGCATAAAGAACATCACATGTTACAGATACAAGCCGTAGAGATAAGTAAAGTAGGGCGCAGGGCTTGGATGCTGGTTTTCCCACTACTCTGTGGAGGCTACAGTTTTTACCCCCATTGTACAGTTGTGGACACTGAAGCCCAGAGAGGGTTAAGTGACTTATCTTGATTCTACCTAAATAGTAAGTGGTAAAAGTTGAACTTGAATTTGAAATCAAGCATGGGCTCCTAAGTTAGCTGCCTTTAAGGTACTGAAACTCAGCTTCAGGCAGATCTGTCCAAATGCTGGTTTCTGTAAAACTTTTAGTCTCCCTTCATCAGGCCTTCCGTTGTATGGGTGTGTATAGATAAACACATTTTAAAGATTTTATTTATTTTGGAGAGAGAGAGCAGGAGGAGGAGCAGAGGGGGAGGGAAGGGAGAAGAATTCCAAGCAGACTGTGCACGAGCGGGGCGCCTCGCGTGGGATTCGGTCCCATGACCCCGGGATCGGGACCCGAGTCCAAACCAAGAGTCAGACACTTGAACCAACCGATCCACCCAGGAGCCCCTAGATAAACACATTTTAAAAATTAAAAGTACTGGGTGCCTAGGTGGCTCAGTTGGTTGGGTGACTGCCTTCAGCTCAGGTCATGATGCTGGAGTCCTTGATCGAGTCCTGCATTGGGCTCTCTGCTTGGTGGGGAGTCTGCTTCTCCCTCTGATCCTTCTTCTCATGCTCACTCTTTCTCAAAATCTTAAAAAAAAAAAGTTAAAAAAATTAAAGTACTACTTTGAGTATCAGATAGGTAAGATATTTTAATTATTATTTATTTATTCTTTTATGCTAAATGAAAAAAAATATAGAATCCACACAAAAAAAGTAGCACTTGTAGGCCTTGAAGGACAAGTACAATTATTTAAAAAACTGAACCACGTTTGGGACACCTGGGTGGCTCATCCATTTAAGCATCTGCCTTTGGCTCAGGGCATGATCCTGGGGTCCTGGGATCGAGCCCCACATGAGGCTTCCTGCTCAGTGGGGAGCCCGCTTCTCCTTCTGCGTGCCCTTCCCCTTGCTTGTACTCTTTCTCTCTGACAAATAAATAAATAAAATCTTTAAAAACAATTGTATCATGTTTGAGGGGCACTAGGGTGGCTCAGTCAGTTAAGCGTCTACCTTCGGCTCAGGTCATGGTCTCCGGGTCCTGGGATTGAGCCCCATATCAGGCTCCCTGCTCAGAGGGGAGCCTGTTTCTCCCTCTGCCCTGCCTCCCTCTCTCTCTTGCTTGCTCTGTCTCTTCTCTAGTAAATAAATAAAATCTTTCTAAACATTATTTATTTGTTTATTTTTGAAGATGTTATTTATTTATTTGTGAGAGAGGGAGAGCACAGAGGAAGAAGCAGACTCCCTGCTGAGCAGGGAGCCCAACATGGGCTTCGATCTCAGGACCCCAAGATCATTCCCTGAGCCAAAGGTAGACTTCTCACCGACTGAGTTGCCCAGGCGCCCCAATAAATAATGTCTTTAGGGCGCCTGGGTGGCTCAGTGGGTTAAGCCGCTGCCTTCGGCTCAGGTCATGATCTCAGGGTCCTGGGATCAAGTCCCACATC